>NC_062967.1:51145212-51397360 GCF_023119035.1 Salvia hispanica
GATATTCCTTCACCTTTTTCTTGAGGTTTTCCTCTTCAATCAAATAAGTATGCCATTTGTTTAATTAATTCCCTTTCATTATATCTCCATCAGTCCTTTTCAAGTCTTCCATTTAGTAGGGAGGATTTAAAATTGAAAAGCTGTACATGCAGAAAATCAATATGTGACCCCCACGTGCACTAAATTTTTTTTTTTTAAAAAAACAATAGAAAATTTAAAAGTAGCATAAATATTTTGTTTGACTGGTAGCAAAAATAATAAATTAAATAGAAGATGAATGTTAACCGTTGACCAAACTTGGCCCTTGGTTGTGCTCAAATGTTGCTTTCAATTATATTTGAACAAATGAGATTAAATTAGAAGGTTTAGGTTTTTTGCAATTATAATAAAAGAAATGCGGCTGAGAACAGGCCCACTTAGGCATGCATATATATGTACTTGTTTATGTGAATGGTTTATGTGAAAGCTTTCGGTGTAGACAAATTGAAGTGAAAACACATCTGTCTTGTGGTTTAAGCTTAATTAGGTTTATTTTTATGGCATGCTTAAGCTTTTTTGATAATCATGCAGATTCCAATAGATCACCAACCGTTTATCATAATTTTAAAATATGGTAGCCGGTTGAAGATAACCATTAAAAATTTTGGTCAAGTTTATGTTGCTCTGGTCTTCAACTTTTAAGGATCCTCTTTTGTGTCTTGCATTTATATAATTTCCGGTGTACTTAGAGACTTTAAAAAAAAATATTAGGGATCATTTGGTTGGCTATGATTATTAAGATTTAAATGTATGTATTATAGTATATTTAGCAAAACGCAAATTGGTCAAAAATAACATGTATGTGCTCCACCAGTTAAGTGATTTGTATTTTTTAGAATTTTTCATATAACTGAGTCATATTTTTATTTTCTGCTAAAAATCAATGTTTTTATCTGTTATAATTTATTATCTTTATTATTTTATTCTCTTCCCTATTTTTTTTTATCTCTACTTAATTAATTAAATATCATTTTCTTAAATTATGTGCGAATTTTGGTGACCAGGACCTATTTTATTCTCTTCTTACCTCTTTATTTTAATCTTTCTCCTATTTTATTTTCTCTCCCTTAACTTCATAAGTATCATTTACTTAATCTCATTTGGAAAAAAGTTGATCACTTAAAGTTAGGGGCAATTTTGCACGACACGATAACACGACACGAACCGCGAAATTAATGGGTATGTGTCAAAGCTTATTGGGTTCGTGTCCTTATCGTGTCGACACGAAAACTTCGTGTCGTGTTCGTGTCGTGGCGTTTCGTGTTCGTGTTACACGTTAAGAAATAATATTAATATATTATAATATTATTATTATTTTAATTATCTTAAAATTTTAAAATTTTAAAATTAAAAATAAAAATTTAATATTAAAAATAATATTTGTATATTATAATATTATTATTATAGTATCGTATCGTGTCATATATATGTCGTTATCGTGTCATGTCATATATGTGTTGTTATCGTGTCGTGTTGACCGAAGTGGTTCGTGTCGTTAATGGGTTCGTGTCGAGGGTAGCGGGTCGTGTTCGTGTTCGTAATCGAGGGTAGGTCGTGTTCGTGTTTGGAGTTTTCTTAATGGGTCGTGTTTGTGTTTGTTGTTATCGTGGTGCGTGATCGTGTCGCAACACGCACGATTTCACCCTACAAGAGCATCCGCAATGGTCGGCTAGCGACCGGCTACGAACCATTGCAATCGCTGGGACAATCCAGCTGGATCGGCGTGGGCTGGCCGATCAGCAGTCGCACCGATGCTAGCCACATTTGTGGGCCCGATCGGCGCGCTATTTTTTAAATTTTTTAATTCTTTTTTTAATTCTTTTTTAAATTCTTTTTTAATTCTTTTTTTTAATTTTTTTTAATTCTTTTTTTTATTTTGAAAAACTATATAAACGCGATTTTCTCTATCTCTAAATTTACGTACAAGAGCAACATCTAGCGATGGACAACAACAACTAGCCATACAAAATTAGGACCTAAAACAAAAACATGTCATATCGTCGGGCCGGGCGTCGCCGATTGACTATAACGGATTTAAGGCATACTAACATTTTTTATATATTTTTTAAATAAATTAGTGAGGAGTAGAGTGGGGCGGTGGCTCGTGTGTGGAAGCGGATTTTTTTTTATTATGCAATTTTTTTTATTTTTAGTTAATGTACTATTTTTTTAAAATAAAAGTAATGAATTTTTCCGTATATGTCTAGTAAATTTAATTCGGTAATTTAATCGTGATTTTAATTCGTAAATGTAGTATATTTTGAATTATTTTATTACGTGGCTTTATGGCGGCCTAAATCGATGATGAGGTGGATTTTTTAGTGTTGCGACGTGGCGGGGAGAGAATGGCTAGCCTATTGCTGGCCTATGTACCATTCGGATGCTCTAAAGTGAGATAAATGGAGTATGATACAATTAAAAAGCTTCCATCAATAGGTTTCTAAATTACATTTACTATACATCGGAATGCAAGTTGTTGGTCTACGAAATTCACTATGCTCTTTTATTTTTTGACCAAAATAATAAAATTTTTAAAAACAAAATTTAAAAATAGGTTGTGTATTTATAAGCAACTAAACTTACTTTTATCATAGCATATGAAAATTTTCAAAATACCCAGATATAGTCAATTTAATAATATCTAAAAAAACTAATACTATAAAATTAAGAAACTACCCTTAAAAATTTTAAAAGTTACGTTATTGCTACACCATCGTGGCTCCGTCAATTATCATATATTTAATCTTTTAATATATCCAGCTAAAAAATGGATTGGAAATATTTATTTAATAGGAAGTAGATTTAACCAAATACACATATGTTAGTCGAAAGGCATCCTGATACTAAACTCATATTGCGCACCCAAAAAAAGCTCCTAGGGCCCTAAAGGCCTAAACTACATGGTTACGTGTGGTTTAGAGTTTAGCATCAACAAAGCTACAATTCGACCTCTTCCATACATAATATAGTAATTTTTGAAGATATATTTTCCCATGTCTACTTTGTAAATACAAATTGTATGATTCCATTCTTCATAGCTGAGGATCACGTTCTTATTTGTTTCAAAGCAAGTCTAAGTCGATGATACATGAAAATGCTTGTCGATGCCCTATCTGCCTTAATGACTGGTTGTGGCAGTACTCACTCCGTCCACAATCAAGATTCCGTTGAGTTCGGCACACTTTTTAATAATTACGTACTATAAAAGAAAGTTAAATGTGAAACTTACTTAATTACCATTTATAGTGAACATGAATTGGGACTCTTAATCTCGGATTGACTAAAATGACAAATCAGACTCTAATTGCGGATGGAGTGAGTAATACTTTTCTTTGGGGTTTTGGCCTGCTGCCGAATTTCTCAAATCAAAATGGAAAATGGAAATCAATAAGTTACAATACTAAACTGATACGCAAACGCGTTGATGAAAAATGAACCCATTTTGTGAAATTGATGGCTTAGGTTAGATGCAATAGTTATATTCATAATAGTATCAGACTTTTTGGTATTTTGTTCATTTTTCCTACGTTTCAATGTAGCATTTGACCCTACAAGACTTTTTCGGTGGCTCTCTTTTTGCTTGTTTATTTTGATAAGCATATATAGTTTTCACTAGTGGCGTTTGGCTGCCTTCTATAGCATGGACCACTACGCTCTTTCCTTTGAGTGTTTAATTTGTTAATGCAACATCTCTTTTCCTATGCCTTCTTTTTCAATTAGATCCTTAGTTTTTTTTTTTTTGCGTTTTTTTTAATTAGAGTTTAAATGAGTGCTCATTTGTAAGGAAATGAAAGAGACTTTTAAATCGGTTCCATTTCCTTACAAAATGAGCACTCATGTCCCTCTAATTTTTTATTGATAAATGAGCTATCGTATTGGATTCAAACCCCAGACCATTGGTATCGGACATTAATCTAACCATCTCTCTCTACCATACACGTTTTTATTCATACCAATTGAATTTTTCAAAAATTGTAGGAGTATGTATGATGATAATTGATAACTAAGACGCGTGGCGGATCCGTATCAGGAAATGGAGGGCGAAATATTTAGTATTAGTTTGATTTAGTCCAGGCGTGGCTATTTTTGTCATTGTTCGGTCCGACGCTGGAGGCAACGGAGGGGTGGACATGGAAATTTTGCGTCCCAATAAAGGGAGATTAGTGGCACGGAGGGGTGACTAAGAGATCATTATAAGTGTTTTTCTTTTCTTCCAAAATGTATAGGGGAAAAGAATGCGTTTAGACCGAAATAACTAAACACAGTAAAACTGTGCAGACACACAAAAAAAATGTAGAAAGCCACCAAAGGCGCTTTTCCTAATTTATAGTGGGTTTTTCCTATTTAGTATCCAAAAAAGTCAAGGGAAGGAAATGATAGTTATGAAGTGCAATACATGAACCCTCCATTTTCTTTGACTCTTAGATTGAAAATAGATATTCTTGAAAAAGGGAAAAAGATAGTTGGTTCCATGAGTTTGGGAAGCCGTGTGAGGCTGCCCCACTCACTTGGAATCTCAAATTAACAACCATTATTATTATAATTTTTAATAACAAGCAGAGAATAAAGACCATTTGATTCTCACACTGTGCTAGGCTGTAGTGCGTTATCATGTTTAGTTTATCATTATTATTTTACTACTGTTTTTATAGTATATCATGTTAAATACCAATTGTTTGTCCCTTGATAGTGACCCCGGCGGCAGAGGATCTTCCCATTCCTTTTGAATCTAATGACCTTTCGTTGTAGTTTTATTGTGCTCATTGTTTTCCCTTTTATTATACCTTAACAACGAATATATTAATGAATATAGATGTAAAATCAATTCATATGATTCTATCACAACTTTTTTATTACAATGTTTGATGTAAATATCTTGGACTTGTTCTGTCTTGACTGCGAGCCTTTTTATTTACAAAAAATCTACTCCATAAAACAGTGCATAGTTGTATAGATATTAATTTTGCAATGATACATTTTCTCCAATATTGTTAATTAGGACTTTTGCTATTTTGTTGTGAAACTGAATAGTATCATTCAAACATTAAAATTAATAAATGAGATAATGATATAATTTGAGCAAGTTAAATGAAATTTTATATGTTTATTTATTTTTGAATCAATAAATACCATTACAAAATTGCGTGATGGAGGACTTTTACATGAGACCGAAACCCTAAACCCTAAAATCTTACAATATGTTTGTTTCGAATCACAAAGAGGAAACGTTCGTATAGGATTAATGACATAGTTGCATCAAAGCAATATTTTTTACTTCCGTTTCTTTAGGTACTAGTATATTATAGTACATGGTTCATGTGAGGTTAAAATTTGTAACTTTGAAATCTTTTACTATGTTTCACTTCAGGTGATTTCATATGCGCCGAAATTATCTCATTGGAAAGCAAGTTAGGTTGTGAGTAAATTTGGAATTAGAAAAAGACGAAGCAAGAGTATAATTAAAAAAATAACAAGAAAAATTAGAGAAACAAACCTTAAAAATAATATGCTTACAGTTACATGAAAATGATGAACAAAGTACGTGAAGAGATAGTAATACATCATACTACATCACATGCATGAGATAATTAGGAAACACGATTTGATCAGAGAGAATGTCCGATTCGGGGCTGTGGCCAGGTGATGTTGGTCGGAAATCTTCGGCATGGCCAGCAGTCGGTGGCGGTGCTACAGTAGTTGGTGGCGGTGGCGGAGAAAATGCAGCTTTATTACCACATGCCATTGCACTCAAACACTTGTTATGACCATTTTGGTCTTATTCTTCAATTTTCTGCAATGAGTAGATTGGATTTCGTGGGAGAGAATAATGGCGATGAGAAATAATGCAAGAATTAGTTTGTTTTGGGCCATATTGCTAAGAATTAGGGTTGTAGAAAGGTGCAAGGGTGCTTCAAACCCCTATCTCTTGGGGGTATTTATAGATCCTCATGCAGCCATGCTGTCTCACTTAGTACAATATTTTTTATAATTACATATGCTTTATTTTGTTTAGTCATTAGCTAGGGTTTACTCCCTGGTATATGGTTATTTTTATTTAATTATTTCACTATGATTGTTAGAGGTCGATACATCCAAAGTTGGTAGGGTGTATAATTTTCTTTTATGCTTCAATTTTTGGAATAAAGGTTGAATATGATTTATGATATATTACTCTCTTCGTTTAATTACAATATGCATCAAACTATAGGTACAGATGTTAAAAAAACGTATAGTTTATAATAACGTAGGAGAACACATTATCACCAACTAAGAGAAGAAATTGATAAAGTAGGATAACATACAATGTAAATAATACTAGTACGTTATATGGTTGTGATTTATGCAAAACTTAATCTTAATACAAAAAAACATAATAAAAACATGGAGGTCATTGTAAGTTAGTTTTTAGGTCATTTTAGAAAGATAGACCTAAAATGATTAAAAAATGACCTCAAATCGATTTTATAAAATGACCTAAAAATTAACTAATAATGATATACATATAAGATTCATTTTTATTTACCATCAGATTGGCAAAATCTCATGATCGGGACGTGGCCTGTGTTTTGTGTTAAGATCAAAATACAATACTTGTTATATTGTGATTTGTTATATATTGAATTCCATTTGGTGCGGAAGGCAGTAAGCTTGGAGATTTATATACTCAAATTAAATCCAGCAACTAATCCTCTTATGTTTCATTACATTTTAATTGATAAATAATAGAAGTTTAAAGACAACACTACAGTGGATTCGAACCTCGAGACCTTTGACATTAACCAAACTACCACTAGGCCAAACTCGCACCCTTATATTTTTTAGTAATTCTGTAGCATGCATGTGTGCGGTAGCCTGTCCAGATTCTTGCATGTTTTTGCAACTTGCAATTGTGTTGTGCTTCCATTTGTTGGCATTTGTACTCTACTTTTTAGGTCTGCTTTAACTTAATTTTGCCAAATACTTAGGCATACTTTTCCTCAGCCATGTTCAAAAGCTATGGATTCATAAATTGGAATCTTTCTATATTTGTTTCATATTCTTCACATAAATGTAGCATCAATATACCTACACCTCATATATATATCGCCATTATAAAATTCATCATTTTCCCACAAAAAATTAAGTATTCTTCCAAAATATGCTCGAGAATCTTCCAAATTAGACTACAATGTTTCTTTGCTGTATAATACTATCAGAGAATTAAAGAATAAACCTAAAGCCAGAAGTTTTAGGGTTGTGATGAGTTTTCAATTTATACCAAAATAAGCACTAAGTTTGTGCAGTCAAACTTAGAATGCGAATCAATAGGGAAAAAAAAGAGAATAAATAAATAAAATTAGGATTGCAGCTTCACGTTAACTCCAAAGGTTCAAGTTAATGGTGCGGTGGTTGTGCAATTATATTAGTTTTTCTAATTTTATTATTTGTAAACAAAATACTATTATTTCTGACAGGCTGCGATGTTGTTACACATATAAAATATAGGCAGATTAAGGGACAATATGCAATTTGATCCCACCATTTAATGTTTTTGAGCCACTTACTCTAAATATGTTTGTGTTCTCTCATAATTTCATGCCTATTTGAAGACTTACTTTTTGTAGTAACTCAAAAAATCTTATTTTTGGGACTGGAATTTTTTCTTTTGCGGCTCTTTCCAGTTGTTCGTCTCTCTTAATATTCTAATATTTTAATTGCATGCGTTATTTTAATATTTAGAAATAAATATTTAATACGCTTGAAACATTAATTATTGGGGTTAATGATCAAATTTGTTTTGATAGGAAAATGATAAATACAAAAATGCATCTCAATACAAAATTCAGACCAAGTCCTCTTTTTTTTTATTAAGGAAAAGCGCTCAAGCCAAAATGGCGACGAAAAAATACATCGAAACTCAACAATCCGGACCAAATCTGATCATAAGATTTATCAATCTAAATGGTCAATAATGCACCAAAAACACGTAGAGTCATTATTAAGTCGTTTTAGATCATATTATAAAATTCGGTTTTGAGATCTTGTTAAGATCATTTTAGATCATTCTTACTATAATAACCTAAAATAAACTAACAATGACTCTGCATATTTTGTATTAAAATTGAATTTTGCATAAATCAAAACTTTGTTCCTACATACATAAACTTATTATATACTCATCATATTCTCAATATCTTTGAGAATTTATTAGTTTCATCTTAATTTTTTTGAAGCCTAATCAACTATTTATGCAACAACATTTTATCTTGTATAGTAGTAGTATAATTTGTCATGGTATCTTCACCCTAAACATCATGGTTATCATCACCGATCAGTTTCTCACATTTGGATTATTTTCATAATCGTGATTCAAGTTCACATCAAACTGACATTTCTCTCAAACAATCGATAAATAGATACAAATTGAAATTATTAAGATAAACCTAATAGGTATCATAAAATTTATGATATTTGATAAAGTTAAAAAATTAGAATAAAATTAATATTTTAGTGACACTCAACATCATCAAATAATTACTCAACCTCATCATTCCATTCGACCTATATTTTGGTAAAAAAGTACCCTATTTGCTCGCTTTTATTCGAGGATATTTCATGTATAGTAGCATTGCACAAAGACATTTTTTGTTGATTCTAAAAAAGAGATTGTTTACGATGTCCAACGAGCTACGAAGAACATGCTGTCAAATCATGTTGAGAAGATCTACTGCAAATAGTGTTTTGTCGATTCTTCCTAGACTACCATAGCATGAATGTGTAATTTGACATGTTGAGTAGAGAATCGAATATACGTATATTCTTATGCAATACCAAACAATTTTACAATTAAACCACAATTGTGACATGTAAAATTCACTTATTAGTTTCTACAATAAAAAAAGTTGGTCTAAGAATATTTTTAGTCGATTAAAAACATTAATATGTATATCCTAATACACCACTTACATTTTTTAAATGTCTGTATGATTAGTGTCCCAACCAAAATTAAGGAAAACAAACAAAGCGTCCTAAAAAAAATTAATGTATTTATAATGAACAACTGTGTCCTCGACTTAAGGTGCTCTTAATTGTGTCCTCGATATTTGGCCATTTAAAAAAAGAATAAAAAAAATTAACGCCTGGTTCTTATATAATAAGTTTGTCCAAATACATTAGCTAGGGTTGTGAACTTGTTACATGTGAACATGCATCTTACCAATTTTCATTGGTTGTATGACATGTAATAACTGGACTATGATAATGAGTTAGTTTATGTGTGATAAAAAAGAACAACTTTATGTATAGTTAGAGATCGAATCTCAACTATTAGATCAAAAATGGAATGATGAGATTAAGAATACATAGGTTATTTTAAAATCGTTTTTAGTTCATAAGATGGGTATAAAGTTGTATGAACTAATTGTGTTATTAACTAAATCAATCTAAAATGACATAATTGGTATTTAAAAATGACTTTTGTGTTTGGTTATTCATGAGTTATGTACTATTAAGATTTGATTTTTTTAACAATTATATAAATTTTCCCATTTTGATTTAGGTAGTATAGATACATTACCAATGTACTTGTAAGGCTTACATAATAAATTCGTGGGATGTGATGTGCTCTAATTAGGTTAAGTTTTGTTTGTCAAATGGAATACTTTATTTTGGTAGTACAAACTCAATCACCACCACCCTTAGTGTAGCTGCACATGAATATAAGGTAATAACTCGAGTGCTGTTTGATTTGGTGGGCTCACACTAAGATTTTGCCTCGGGCCATAGTATCAAGAGTGAAGATTTTGTGTGCTACTTACCTTGACTAATTAAATTGAGAAATGCCCTTATTTTCCAAGTATTTCAAAGAAAAGAAGGATAAGAAAATATGAGAATTTTTTATAGTAGATATTTTAGTAATTTAGTACTACATATTTTTTAATTATCACACATTCTTTAGGGAGGAAATATGGAATAATGGAGAGAAATTATCCACTGCTCCTGAAATTTGTATATTTATCACCGCACTCGAGAAATTTTATGTATATATTCTACAGATGTTGAGAAAGAATAAAAGAAGAAGTGAAATACAAGCATTTTTAAGACACAGAGCAGTAAGATAAAGAGAGTTAGGGGAATAGATATGCAATAAATTGGGTTCAGTGTTAGTTAAAATTGGGTTAGGTTAAATTAATTATGGGCTGTATCTAATAAGATATCTGATACCATACGTGAATCGCTATCAAGTCCAATCTATTGAGCCAGATATTGTATTTATGGGCTGAGTTATTTTTCAGTTGAGCCTTACCATAAGTTTTTATTAATCTATTTCATCAAATAGTTGGGCCTTTTACAAACTTATTACTTTGTGTAAAGACTAAGATTAAATTGAGCTATTTAATCAGTATTCAGATTCTAGATTTGAATTGGATCAATTTATAAATTATCAGAATATATATGATTTTATTTATTAGAGTAACTAATTTTTATTTTAAATCATAAAAAAAATTTACTTTCATAAACAATAATTTTATTCCCAAGAACAATAGCATTTATTTAAAAATAATAATATTTATTCATAAAAATAAAAAAACTTTTATTTATAATAAAGATAACAAAAATTTTTTGTACATTAGAACTTTACTCTACTTCATAAATAATTTTTATTCACATGAAAAATAACTTTTGCACATTAGAATAATACAAAGTTTTATTCAAAGAATACTAATTCCATGCGTTAGAGTGATAAATTTTATTCATCAGAATATATTTGTATATACTTAACAATAGGGATGTCAATCAGGCAAACCCCGTTCAGGTTGGGCAGCCTCGGGTCACCGGGCTATTTGAGTGTGGGCCATTGGGTTATGAATTTTTTGGTCATAAATTTTAATACCCCAAACTCTTGGTAGTTTTGTAATCCATCAGGCTATTCGGCCTAAAGCTTTCGAAAATAATCTCTTGTATCAAAATTTTCTTCATAAAATGATTTTAAATTTTAGATACTCTTTTTCTTTTATTTTGGAATCATATAAAATCTTCAAATTTTTATAGTTTTCTTCAATAATACTTGAAAAAAGCCTTTCATCTTGATCAACTACAACATAAATTAAAGCTTGTGTTCGTGTCATTATTATGACATTGTTAAGTAACTAATTCTTTATGAAAATAAAAAAGCATATCTTATAAGAATCATTATTAAAATAAAAAATATATTGAGATTTTGATGGGTTAGTTCTTAATTTTGTCTTGATTTGTGATGGTAAGACACGATTAGTAGATGATGAGGCGGTGCAATAATGAGTTGAGGTGGAACTTGAAAGCTGATATTGTGGGATGGTGTAGAATGAAAATTGAATAAGACTAATAATTGTGTAGAACGAAGATTGAGGATTCAAAAATATAAAAAAACTCTTAAAACTTAATATTTTATAATTAAAACTCGCAACCCATCGGGTCGACCCAACTCGTTCGGACCAACCCGTTTAACCCGCCAACCCATTCGGGCCAACCGTTTAGCCCGTTTGTATTCGGGTAATTAAATTACAACCTAACCCACTCATTTTAGTTTCATTGACCCATTCAATTCGATTGAATTGACATCCCTACTTAACAATGATTTATTCACAATAAATGTAACTTTTATTCACATGCATAGTATTTTTATTCGATGACGAAGTGTAAAAATATTGTAGCATCAATCATTTATTCACAATAAATGTAAAGTTCTGGAATATTACTTTAAATGCTCAAATTAATCATACATACATTAAATTCTACGTACATAGTGCCCTTAAATTTTTAGTTTGACCGAACCGGTCTTATTTGAACGGTTATTATTAATCATCCAAATCCAGTATCGTACAACACGTTGGATCATCTTATTTAATTTAAAAGTTTTATTTAACGTCTTCTTCTTTCATTTACAAGTTTTGTTTCAAAAATTGTACTGTTAATTTTTAGTTTTGATATAGGAATACCAAGTTTATATCTTAATTTTTAATAAAAAGCATTAATTAATAATAGAGTTTCTTTTTGCAGCTCTCTTCTAAAACATAGTAATCTATAAAATATTGTTTCAACTTTTTTCCCATTAAATTCGCATAAACTTTCTAATCTTCAAAATTTAATTAAGGACTTAAAAAATTAAAAAATTTAGAAAATAAAGAATTAAAATTAAAATTAGAAAATTCTTAAAATTAAAGCCGTAAAATAAATTGATATTAATATATCATATATCAAATAACTACTTACATATATATTTTAGAAATAATAATAGAAAACATTAACTATATTACTTTTAAATATTTAGTTGAGTTAAAAACATGTGATAATTTTTTTTATCGAGGTTCGATGTAACGTTACAAAAAATCAAAAATTAAAATCAAAATTATGAAAATTTTAAAATTAAAACCGTAAAACAAGTACTATTATTATATATTACTCCCTCCGTTTCGCGGTAGTTAAAGTCATTTCATTTTCTGCACTCGTTTCGAAAAAATGATAATAAATAGTTTAAGTGGAGAGAGAGTAAAGTAAGTGAGAGAATAATGTAAATAACAATCTTATCTACATTATTCTCTCTCCTACTTTATTTTTTCTCCACTTTAACTATTTATTATCATTTTTCTAAAACAAGTGCAGAAAATGAAACGACTCAACTACCGTGGAACGGAGGAAGTATTAAATTTTAATTTGTTGCATGATATAGTGAATTGAGCTAATAACTCTAATATTTTATAAATTAATTGGGAAAAATATTAATTATATAGATTTAAGATATTAAATAGTAAGAGTTAAAGAACATGTGTATATATTTTCGACCGAGGTTCGACTATAATTTTCCAAGAATTAAAAATTTAAAGAAATAAAATATTTGGAAAATAATGAAAAAATTAAATTATAAAATTCTTAAAATCAACCGTAAACGCATTTAGTAGTAAAATACTACTCCTCATATATGAAATTTTAATTTGTTGCATGTTATAGGGAGACGAATGATATGCTATATATCCTATGTGAGCACCACTCTCGTTTGATGCACATTTAGTGTTGTTCGTTTCGATTTATATGTTTAGTTTGATTCTAATACATTAAAAAATGTTATTCTAATTTTTATTTCACAAAAATGTCTTGCAGAAGAAGCATTTTAAATTAATCTTGAAAGGCCGATTACTGAACAGATTCGGACCTTTGTTTTCTTCCTCCTCTCTTTTATGGATTGGTCTTTTGTCCTACAATATATCAAAATGAGTGCATTTTTCATCTAAAAATGTGTTTTAAAACAATACAATATAGGACTACAATTTGATTCACATCAACACGCTATCCCTCACTATACAAATAATATCATTAAGTTTTTATTGCCTATTCTTCTTCTTCTTCCTTACGACGACGTGGAAGCCGTTATTTGATATGCAAATTACATAAACTCAAATTCACTACACTACTAAAAAATTGGCCTTTAATCACACGTAAAATTGCCACTAGAAGACTATTGTTGTGGCACTTTGCCTATAATGGCACTTGATGCAAGTGTGGTGTCGGTGAATGTGATTACAGGTAACGTGTAAGGATACGTCTTGTGTTATGGCACTCAAAAAAGTGCGATGAAACATGGCGTGTGATGTCACTAGAAAGTGCCACAATATATTTTCTTAAACTATATTAACTTTTAGAAAAATTTACTATATACCCCAATAAATATATATTATTACAATTTTCCCTGCATTTTATTTAATTTACTTTTTTCACCTACAAATTTCTTTAATTTATATTTTTATCCTTCAAATATTTATAAATTAATTTTAATCCTTCAAATACTTATAATTTACGTACATTTTTTTATTTCCAATGTACAAAATTCACTAAATTATTACTAATCACACAAAATTTAATAAACTACTCACTCAAATAAAATGACAATTATTTGAATAATATTCAAACTATCAAATGATCTCACACAAAAATGTAACGTGTTTGAACACACAAACTAAACAATATTTAAGTATTGGTCATCTACTCATCTTTGACTTAAACTACACAAACAATACTAGAACTAAAAATTATGTAGTCCTAATCTATTTTAAAAGTGCGTAACATATTTGGAGTTGTTTCTTTAGAACGTGAGCCTCTCATGCCTGCTGAAAGAGCGAAGTACCTCTCCCACGCCACATGACCTACAACATTTTAGTTTAAAATTTCAAGTTAATAAAATAAATAACAACAATATATATGTATTAGGATAAAATAACAAAGGTTTGAGATAATACATCACACAAAGCTCAAATTGTGAATGACTTTACCAATACCATTTTCTTTACTTTGTTTTCAATGAATTTTAAATCACCAATGCAAGAAGAAACGAACCTTGCAAGTATTTATCCATAGACACATATAGAACCTGCATACTCACTTTAATACTCTTCTTACCTTTCTCCCCCATAAAGTATTGTGCAATATATAAAATAGATCAGGTTAAACATTAGTACTGGGTGCATTTCTCAGAAAAATTAAGTTTTCACTACCTTCTATTCATTGAATATCCGACAAACACACACACACATATATAGCAACAGGCATGACATAATGCAATTTGATCCGTGCTTTCACAGAAAGATAATGCAAAAAAAATTTGTTATAAAATCCAAAATTCAAAGCAGAATAATATAGCCATTGATAATTAGAAAATATGCATTATACAAGGCAATCATCAACAAAAAACATTATCAACTTAACAGCTTAGAGTGACAGAAGGGGGAAATGTTAAGCCTCTCTATTAACGTGAGACCCATTTAAAGAGTTCATTTTCATAGTAAAAGGAATCACTAATTAAAAGAGTTTGAATCTGCTCATGAAAATGGGCTAGAGTACCTTCTCAATCCCAGGAAGCTTAGCCACAAGCGAATCAGATCTTTTAAGGCGAACACTCGAAGCATGTAAGTCTGAGGAGCGAAGCCTGCATCTGCTTGATAGATATTCTTTATACATCAAATAAGGGAGAAATCATCATATCCGTAGATAATATATATAGAAAGTCGGAAATCAATAGAAAAGCATAAACCAAGATTGATCATACGAATAATATATTAAGGTTAAGATATTAATTAACTTTTTGATTCTAACTAATATTTCCATATTTGAAATCAATTTAGCTATCTCAACATACTGTATAATTGCATTCTAACTATACACAATCAAATATAAGTTCATAACTTGACTAATGAGTCACAATCAGTACCTAAGCATATATATTCATAAGGAACATTTACAAAGAAGAAATCCAGGAACATATATACAAGCAATATCCAATTAATTGAACAGAACATATATTATATCATTGTTTTGTAATTGCGCAGAAACTTGTGAAGATCCTTATTTTGTCACTAGAATTGAAAGATCGATTTGTATATGAAGTGAGGAGTCACCTTCTTAGAAGTAGTTTCAATTTGTGGAACCTAAAAACAACAGTTCCGGGGCGGTAGCGAAAGGGCTTCTTCACTTTGCCGGTGGTTGAATCTAATTTCCTTGCAGCCTTCACAAATTAAACACAATCGAAATGTTTAAACCTTAAAAAAAAATTGAGACAATCAAGCGAATATCTTTTGGAAGAACAACGGGCTTTACGTCTTGCTATTGCCATCTCTTGGAAGCAGATTGCAGTGTATAGAGAAGAGAAGAGAAGAGGCAAATTTCTCCGCAGATGTTTGAAATTTTTGTGCAAAATGAATTGAAAGGCTGAAAAGTTTGAAATTGAAAATTTGGGGGAAGAGTGGGCGGCAGTTTCATCTCATTTAGGTTTGCAGCTAGTTTGCCGTTTATTTCTAAGTAATTTCTGAAACCAGATATATTATTAAAATATAAAAACTAGTCCACAAAGTATTAATAAATGAAATAAAAGTCTATAAATGTGTATATTATATAATAAAATAACAATAACAGTATTTAATTTAATGCATAAAGATATCACTAGTTTACTAGTAAGTGTAGATTATATTTTACGAAATTAATAATTTTCAATTTTGAAAAAATTAAGTTTTCGATGACTTTCTTAATTATTCAAAGTTTTCTAAAAGTATTCGTAGTATGATACACTACTACTTAATTCTACTATATAATATAACTATCTTGCGTATAATTTAGAAGAATTATTATTTGTGTAAAATAAAATTCATAAATGAAAAGTACCAATGCAGTTTAGGTCAATATTATTTTTTAAGAATTTTATGTTAAAATATTAAATTTTGTTTTACTAACATGTTTCTTAATAATTTCTTTTTTAAGAATTACATACGAAATTAGTGACTTTACAATGATAGATTGTTAGGGACACGATAAGTGTGAGTAAAGGAAGATTATCTTGGCATTTTACTAGAGATGTAGTATTAATATATGATATAAATGCAGCAAAAGGATGGTGTGGTGATAGAGTAT
Organism: Salvia hispanica; assembly: GCF_023119035.1. Lineage (NCBI taxonomy): Eukaryota > Viridiplantae > Streptophyta > Magnoliopsida > Lamiales > Lamiaceae > Salvia > Salvia hispanica. The sequence continues at coordinate 51,161,662 of NC_062967.1, forward strand.
TTGTCATGGCACCTTTAGTAAATTGTCATAAGTAAAGTGTGAGGATAGGCCATTTTTCTAGTAGTGCTAATTTACTTTTTAATTTAAGTAGTTTGGTAAGGGATAAATGTAATTTTTGAAAATTTTGAAAGAAGAAAAAAAAGGAAAAATCTTTGGGTACCCTTCCCCACTCTCTATTGTTTCCGCCTTTGATTGAATTCATTTTGATTTTTGCAAATATGAAATAATGTGGGAGAGACTCATGAGATGAAGAAATGAGATATGAGAGATGAAATAATGTGGAAGATAAAAGATGAGATATGAGAGATGAAATAACGTGAATGAGAGGAAGAAAATCCAGACGTTCATATATATCAATTTGGAAGACATTGAGAGAGATAGGAGAGAGAAAGGAGAGATAATGTGTGATGAGAGAACACACGATGCTTATCTAAACCATCATATCTAATCTCAAAAGGTAAATATGTATTATGCTAATTGATTTAAAAATAATAAAAATATGAACTGATTTTAAACGTGAATTATCTATAATATTCAATTATGTACGTAGAAATGATGTACGTTTATCACTACTCATTTTAAAAATTGATTGTGGCCTGTTAGTACATATAAAAATTAAAATGGATCGAGTTGAAAACTTAGTCAGTTTCAAATATATTACCTTTGTGTTTGGCGGAGCACATATATACACACTATTGGCTTAGCGGCCTAAATATTAATCATGATTTTATAAATTAAAAAATAATACTACCTCTGTTCGCTGAAGATAATCCATATTTCTTTTTTATTTGCAAAGCTACATAAAATTTCATGACTTCCAAGAAAGAGGTCATCTTCCTTGAGACGGTGGGAGGAAGTAAAAAATATTCCTTACAATACAAACAACGAAACTTTTTAAAATAATGAACTTGGAAATCGTATTGTCTTTATGAACACTTCTCTCGGACTTAGTTTCGCTATCTTACATTTTATGGATAACTAGTATCACTCTCGTGCGTTGCACGACCATTCTATTTTCCTCAACTTATTTTACACAATAAAATAATTTTATTAAATGATAAACAATATCATCATACGGAATTTAAAAGCATAAAAATATGTAATAAAGATTCATTATATAAATATATAAAATAATATATATATATATATATATATTGCTTAGTAAATTCAGTAAAAATTCTCAATAAATAATATGATCAACAAATTAGAATTAATAAAAGAAAATATTCCTAATTAAGAATTATTCCGTCTCCATCTTCTCTTCTATTCCAGTATCCATCCTAACGTTTTTTATCCGCTTGTCTCTATCTCCAATAGCCTCACCTTTTCCAGTCATAATCTCCAGCACTTCATCTCCCCTTGCCGGTGTCATCTTTTCCAGTCAGATTGCCTCCATCTATGTAAGAACTTTAACAAAAAATAATAATAGTATTAAATTCGATGCTAAATTAGAAAATTGTTTGATGGGAACATGAACTTATGCCACAATACAATAGCAATGTATATATATTAAAAGCAAAAACAATATCGTTGAAAATTTAGAAAAATGCCTAAAACCAAGCAAAATTTTTGCAGAAAATAAAGCACCAAATGGGTGAATATTAAACTATCAACTATCATATATTTATAGTCCAAACAAATGAATTGGGGGATATTCTAAAACCTTTCAATTTCCTCCATTTATGATAAGGAATTTAATTTTTTAATGAATTCAAGTGGACAATGGACATGTAACGGCTCATGCAATTACGTCTAAATTCATTTTAGCAGTGGTATTATTTGGTCAAAATCGGAAGGATTTTCCACCGTAACTGCCTATGAACATGAATGACATTCATGTGTAAAGTTCATGCATTCTCACAATAAATAAATTATCATCATTATTAGAAAATTAAATTCATATCAATATTTGCATTTTTACATCCTATATTTATAAATATTCAAATCTATATTCAGAATTCACAAATTTTCAAAAATCTACAAATTTCATTTCTACTATAATGGAGTACAATAGGAACTCCCCCACCACAAGCGGAGGAAACACACCCACGTTTCCCACCAGAACGGAGGGAAACTTTGCGGGGATGAATCCCCAAATGGCGGGGATGGCGGGGATGGCGGGGATTACTCCCCAAATGTTCTACAATATGTACAATTGGATGAGTCAGATGGGTGGGATGATGCCCAGGGCAGCGGGGATGGGCGGTATGCCGCCAAATATGGCGGGGGTGGGGGGATGATGCCCGGGGCAGCGGGGATGGGCGGAACGCCGCCAAATATGGCGGTGGTGGGTGGGATGATGCTCGGGGTAGCGGGGATGGGCGGTACGCTGCCAAATATGGCGGGGTTGGGTGGGTCGATGCAGCACAGGAGCCCGAGGACGCCTAGGGAATCTGGCTATCGCCCATATATAGATTTGTTGGCCAATGATTCCCCTAGTACTGTTCCGGAGACTCAGTATGCCGGCATCGAGACTTTCTCTTTTGAGGAGCTGGGGCAGGAGTTGGGGCTATCGCCGATCCGTGAGACTCCCGATGAGGCGGAGCCTGCTGCAAGGGGCAGGGGCAAAGGCAAGGGCAAGGCCAGGGGCAGGGGTAGGGGCAAGGGCAAAGCCCCGAGCTCTTCCTCGCACACGGGGGCAGAGAAGGAGGAGGGTGAGGATGAGCGAGAGAAGAGGTCGATTTGGACCGTGTGGGAAAATGCCGTGCTTGCGAAGGCCTGGGTCGGTGTAGTCGAGGATCCCTATGTCGGGGCGACCAATATATATTGACCGATTGTGGCATCGCATTAGTGAGGGCTACCTCATAGTCAAACCGGCTGGGGCGAAGCCTCGCACTCTCGTGCAATGCCGGAAACAGTGGGATCGGTTGAGGCCTAAGCTCAGTAGTTTTGCCGGCCTCTACCAAAACAACATGCGCATGGCAACCAGCGGCATGTCTGAGGAGGATGTGAAGAAACGGGCCTTGTCCCAGTACCCCGACAAAGAATTGAAGTTCAAAGAGTTTGACCAATGGGAGGCCTTTCTCGTGGTTAGGGATTCACAAAAGTTTTGTACGGGTGTCGACTCGGGCTGGAAGCAGGCGAAGATCAACTCTTCCGGTGAGTACAGCAGCAGTGCTTGGTTCGCACGAGCTCCCCGAAGCCGAGGAAGTGTCCCCGCTACCACGATCAGACTCTCGCCGTCGTCGTCTCCCGATGGGGCAAAAGGCTGCGCAGCGGATGGCGAGGGGAAGCGGCAGTGGCAGCGGGTCCTACGAGGTCGAATAGGAGGCCTTTGAAGCCCCAGATGTACACGACCGTCTCGCCCGCGCGCAGCTAACGAAGACCCTGATGCAGAGCATGCATAGGTGGTTTAGCACGCACGATCCTGTGTACAAAAGGATGTGCAAGGATGTGATCGATGCATGTCGGCGCGATTTAGGAATGCCACCCATTGATGATTATGGCGTCGAGATTGGGGGCGGGGACGTCGGAGGCGGCAGCGGCACGGGCGACAGGGACGAGGACGAGGACAAGGAGGAGTGAGAGCCGAGGGTTGTGTTTCTCGACTTTTTATGATTATGTAATTTTTAAGTATTATGTAATTTTTTTTAAATTATGTAATTTTTTTAAGTATTATGTAATTTTTTTTTAATGAAGTATTCGAATTTTCCCGTATTCCGTGTAGACATTTTAATTCCGTAAATTTTAATTCCGTAAATTGAATAATTGTGAATTTTAAATTTAGTGCGGGAAGTCCTAGTGGATATCCTAGTGGGAAGTCTTAGTGCAGAGGAAGTCCTAGTGATGTGGCATTGGAATGAGAAGTCCTAGTGATAACGTGACAGAAAGTTTTTATGGGAAATTCTAATGGGAAGGGCGTCACTGAAGATGCTCTAAGTCTAACCCAACTAACACCTAAAGCTGCCCAATAAATTGGACTTATTCGAGCCTAGCCCTACACCGGTTTTATAAATTCCTTAATGTTGTTCGTGAGCAGGTTAGAATCTCACTAGATCTTAAGCGGATTATAAATTTCATAAATAAACTCTAAGATGATATTCAACTATTAACACTAAAATATCAAATTAAATAGTGATTTCACTTCAATCATTTACACTAAATTTAAAATTTAAAAATATTTTTATTTGGCCGGCCACTACCTACTTTTACTCACAAAAGTTGAAAAAGTGATTTGGATTTATATGTAAACTTAATAATATGTATATTTTGTTCAAAAATCTAAATAAAATTGATTTTAGTGTACCATTAGTAGAGCTGGGAAGAAGCACCAAAATATCGAAATACCGGTCTATCATACCAAAAAAATACCGAAAATATCAAATTTTTGGTATATCGTGATTTTCGGTACGGTATGATACAGTATGAATTTTGATATACAGCGGTATACTGAAATTCAGTGTATACACCGTAAAATATAAATATAATTATATATAAAATATGTTATATATACTTTGAAATTATAAAATCTATTATAAAATATAAATATAGTTATATATAATATATATTTAATATATTTTTAAATTATAAAATATAAATAATATTCTATTTGCATTGATGTTGAAAGTCAGGTATGCCGAATTACTGTATGGTATAAAAAAAGATGGAAATTCACTATATCAAAAATTCTGGTAAGATAAAAGTATGACATTTCACATACCGAATTTTCAGTAAGGTATACCGTACCTATCCGCCCCTTAATATTAGAGCTAATTGCCTACTCTAGATTATTTGAGCGGCTCTGTGAAACAATCCAAGTCCATGATAATGAGTTGGGGTTAATGGGCTTAGATAATTGCGTCTCATTGCTAAAAAAAGATTGGACGACAAATATCAACGCACACGTGAAGAGCGCAAAGAATCAAAAGATTATCGTATCTCGTATACCTAGACAAATAGTAGTTGAGCACTCCTATTATATATTAGAAGGATTAGGTTGGTGTGGGGTAATTGAATTAAATTTAGTTATTAAAAATTATAGTCAATTGTTTCCGTTTACGTTGTACAGGTATTTAATTTCTCTTTACTAAAATGAAGGACTGATCTTTTATAATTCAGCTACTATACAGCTTGCATTACAGTTCATTTCTTTTTAAAAATGAATTATATATATAACTTTATATATAGATCATATTTGTGCAGCATCCCAATTAGTGGATAATTTCGAAATGAATAAGTCTTCATCCAGAGGAAATTTCATCACTATTCTTAGCATTGATGGAGGAGGTGTTAGAGGAATCATCCCTGGAGTTATGCTTGCTTATCTAGAATCCCAGCTGCAGGTATACATTTTTTACATCTTCTTTTTCATCTATCTATGTTTTATCGTTAACTCTATTTATAATTAAATGCAAAGTTTTAACAACATAGCTTTATACATATATATGCATGCACAACTCATAAATTCATGTTTCCTTAATATTTTTGTTAAAAATGCTGAAATTTGAAACAATAATCCTGTATAAAGTTATAACGTGGTCAATCAAAATTTGCTCCTAAATATAAAAAAAAATTAATTGAATCACTTTTTTTAAATAGGAACTAGATGGTGAAGATGCAAGGATTGCAGATTACTTTGATGTTATAGCAGGGACGAGTACGGGCGGTCTTGTTACAACGATGCTAACCGCGCCTGATGCCAACAATCGGCCTCTTTATTCCGCCAAAGACATCGTCCCCTTTTATCTCGAGCATTGTCCCAAAATATTTCCTCAACCAACGTAATGTCTCTTTTTTAGTAGTTTCAAATTCAGCATATAATTGACAGTGTATGGAGTCTTAACTAACTTTTCTCGATGTGTCTTTGAAGGGGGGCATTTGCAGGGCTAATCGGAACGTTGAAGGGGTTTATAGGGCCAAAATACGACGGTAAATACATACGCAGTCTAACGAGGGATATTTTGGGGGATTTAAGGTTGCATCAAACCTTAACCAATGTTGTTCTTCCTACTTTTGACATCAAGAAACTTCAACCTGTCATCTTCAGTTCTTATACGGTATATTCAAAATTATTGTTGCTCCATCTTTTCCTTACGTTACTTAATTTTACCTAAATACTCAAATTCCCAATTCAATGAGATAAAAATAGTTGGGAAAAAATACATAAATATTTAACAATATAATACTTAGGAGTTTGATGCAAAATTAGAAGGTACTGTTCCAAACCTCTTAAGAAAGAGTAGTATTCTTTTTAGCTCGGACTTTAAAAAAATAATATTGTTAGGATTCTTGTATTTATCTAATAAGCGCAGCGGAAATAGCATACAAGAATAACAGATCTAGATTCTTAATTTGTTGTGTAGTTTGTATCCACGTTTGTTGAATCTTGCAAGTTTAATCCACTACTATCGACATCCATGTGTATTCTAATCCGTCGCAGAAACTATTCCCGATACAATTGCTCTGTAGAAGAAGGCTAGGAATTCTCATTTCTCTCTCTCGCGTTCTCCACAAAGGAGAGCATTAATAAGTGAATAGTGAAGTAGATGAAAGGGCCAAGTAGATGAATAGCCACTTGGGCTTTAGGATTGTACGTTTGGCTCATGAATTAATATAATTATAGTCCAACTATATTTATTTAATCCATATTAATCTAATTCTAATTCTTTTCATTGTTCACTAGCTTGATAGCCAAATCAAAAAATTGGCTAAACTAATTTATATGTCCTCAGTAAACATGTGCCTACATAACTACAATCTCTTTATAGTTAAAAAAAATGTGAATTACTAGTATTAATAGATTGTATTAGTTGTAGCAGGCACCACAGAACTCTGCAATGGATGGCTTATTATCAGACATATGCATTAGTACTTCAGCTGCACCAACTGCCCTTCCTCCCCATTATTTTGACAATCAAGGCCACACATTCAACCTCATTGACGGCGGCGTTGCTGCTAATAATCCGGTAACATCGATCGTCACATATCAACTTTAATTTAATCATATTATTTTTTTATCTTAACTACACCAAAATCAATAAATTCAAACACAATATGTTCAGACATTAGTTGCTATTTCGGAGGTAATAAGAGAGTTCTCGGAACACAATGTGGACGAGAGGATGGATTTAGGGCGCGTTCTGGTAATATCATTGGGGACGGGGGCCAGGAAGAATGAAGAAAAATATGATGCTAAGAGGGCTTCGGAGTGGGGGGTGGTGGGATGGCTGTATGTGAATCCAAGTCCATTGCTACAAGCTTATAACCAATCTAGTGGAGACATGGTTGATTTTCACAACGCTGTCGTTTTCGATGCGCTTCGTTCACAACATAACTACCTTCGCATTCAAGTATGTTCTTTTTTATGCATGTAGTTATATAATGCAAACTCTATACATTGTAAAAAATTCAAACTATGATCTGAACCGTTAGAATGTTGATAATGTGTTGACATTATTTGTTGTTATTTGTCAACTGTTAACATTTTCTAACGATTTAAATCATAATTTGGAGTTTTTACAATATTTAGAGTTTGCATTTGATTACATCTTTGTCAATGAAATAGTACTACAAAATTAATACAGTGAAAATAATTTATCCAAAAACAAATTAAATAGGATGAAAGTCTGGTTGGGGACATAGTGAATATGGATATGGCAACGAGGGAGAATTTGGAAAATTGTGTGAAGCTTGGAGAAGAGCTATTGAATAAGCCACTTTCAAGGATGAATTGTCGAAATGGAATCTATGAGCCTGTTGAGAATGGGGGAACCAATATGGACTCATTGAAAAGGTTAGTGTTTATTTTCTTCTTTTAATTATCCTTTTATTGTTGCGATTTAATTATATATGGATTATGCAAATGTGCTAGTACTACTTAATAACAAAATTGTGTTAATTTTGCAGGTTTGCGAAATTGCTCTCCGAAGAAAGAAAGTTAAGATTGTCAAATTCTAGCTGAGAAAAAAAGATTCGTTCAGTTGTGTGACAAAGAATTGCATTTTTTTTTGTTAATATTTTGAATGTTTCTGGTATTGTTTATTTGAATCGAAAGTATATGTATTATTATACCAAAATATATTTGTGTAATTTATGAATTGTGTAAGGTTTGAATATTTACATACCAATTGTTCATTGTAAATTTAAAAAATTGTTTGTTTTTATGAAAGACATTCCGAATTATTAATACCAATAAATACTTTTTAAGTCTTAATTATGCAAATTCATGTACTCCCTCCCAGTGGCGGATCCAGGATCCGAAAACGGAGGGGGCGGAATATATAGTAGTAGTTTGATTTAGTGCGGACATGGCTATTTTTTTCGCTGTTCGGGGCGACGCCGGAGACAAACGGAGGGGGCGGATATGGTAATTTTACTTCCCGGTAAGGGGAAAATAGTCGCACGGAGGGGGCGACTGCCCCCTCTTGCCCCCCCTAGATCCGCCACTGCTGATTTTATAAAATTATTTGGAATTGAAAGTGGTTGGAAAAAATAGTAGGATGTGAGTCCTATTATCATTGTCCACGTCACTAAGACCTAAAAAATTTAATTTAATGTTCAAAATCTCCTCCCTCCCCTCCTCAAGGTTTGCCGTCGGCAACTAACCTTTTTTTCTTGCCATATTGAGCAGGAGCGGAGCTAGGATTATAAATGAAAAGGGGCAAAATTATACTATGAGGAAAATTTAAGAATAAAAGAAGGGGCAAATATAAGGAAAATTGAAAATTTTTGCAAAATTAGACAATAGAATAGTATAGTTAAACCTATTTGAGGAGTGGCATTTGCCCCTGAAGGAACTGGCAGCGGAAGCGCGTTCGAATTTCATAATTAATCGAACAAATAAATCACATAATAATCAGATCTATTTAGCAGATTATTTAGACAAAATCTATTCGCGTAATTCTCACATGTATCATGCTCATAACTTGAATTGATCATGCTTTAAGTATATAGAAACCTAAAACATGATTTTCTACGGAGCAGAAATAATACTTTATTAATTCTCCAAAGAATTGATGATGGCTAGCGACTTCTCCACGTGATGCTTTGAATACTAGACCCCGGATCTTCTCTCTGGTTCCCGAACTGTATTCCAATATCAGTGTGGGCTGATCTCACCGGAATACTAGGACTTAAATAAAGAAGACAGAAGAAATCCTACTCTTAAGAGGAGAAAATTTCGATCCCTACTAAGAGAGGAAGACGAAAATTTGAGCAATAATTATTATTATTTTCTGTCTCCTTTATTCTCCTATTTATATTAAGTTCCTTTTGGGTCCAAGACAAGGATCTATAGAAGGTTTTGGATATGTGCTCATCCAATTTACTTTTTACTAATTAAATTGAACCCACAATTTAATATAAGTTTTAATTGGAATATTACGAGCAGCCACTACAGAAGTAATATTGAACTCTCCCCATCCAAATCCAAAATTATAAGTAATCCGGGTTTCCGTTTTAACTTTCATTTCTCACGCTTAAGATAAAAATGTCCATTAATTAATCAATGTCTGCTATGGACTTAATTAATTAATTTCTTTTTAATTCCAAGAGTGGACTTAGCATGAAACGCTTATTTATTATTCGTAGAGTTATCAAACTCAAACTATCTAGGTCCCGAATAATAAAACCTCATTTCGCGCTCTTCTTGATAACATTATCAAACGAGACCCACCTCGCGCACAATTCAATATAATAGCAATCCTAGCACCGCTAGATATTAATCACCACTACCCAATATATTATGATTATTGGGTTACGAAAAACCCGCACCATTTGATAAGTCAAAGTAATGCATAATCAATACCGTATGCTCAATGCTAACCTACATTGATTAAGAAACAAATATTTATCAAGACCTCGCCTTTCAGTAGATAGCACAAAGACAAATCTTGCTGTTAGATCCGTTCAGTGCTTTACCACACCAATGTCATCTTATTTCAGTAAGGCTTAGAAATATGCGGACTGACATTGCAACCTTTACGATGGATAGTCTAATTCCATGTAGGTCGTGAAATTCTTCTTTTTCTTTGTTTAAGACTAACCGTGTTACCTTAAAGTGGTCGCCCCACAACCGGTCTACTAAAACAAAGACTTAGACTTTGTTAAGTTAACTTGTACATTTAATCATGTAATTAACATCTATTAAATGTAAAACATAACAACATTATGACAAAAATAATTTGTTTTATTGCTTAGAAAATAAAATAAGAGTTTTACAGTATTCAATCACTCGAAACGTGATTTCTAGTATACAAACTCTAACAACCCCACCCTCTTATAAGGTGTCTCCGCCCCTGATATTGAGAACTACTAATGTTTTTTAACCATAAAAAGCCCAAACCAACAATCGATTAATTCAAATGGAGCAAGCATAAAAGTAGTGACACTACAACATAGGGGTGCATTATATTGCAAACTTTATAAGTTGTTAACTCTGCTAACTCAACAAAATTATGTATCGATATTCTAATTTCATCGTATTGACTTTTTTAATACACTGCTTTGATGAGTTAGCAAAATTAGCAATTTAAGTTAGCAATGGATCACACCTATACTTACTTATTTCCACCATCTAATTTTATACATATTTCCACCATCTAATTTTCTGCTGAGTGAATTACATTTTTAGGCTCTATACTTTCAGCGACGAACATTTGCGGTACCTATACTTGCAAAATATCATTTGTGGTATTCAGACTATACTACTTGCTCGTTTCAGGTGTTTTTTCACTTTTTGACCAATTTTTCAGACAAAAACACCCCCAAAGGCCTAGAGGGCATTTTTGTACATTACTTTAGGCGCCATTTAGCGAGTCTTTGATTTCCAAGATATTTAATTACTATGATTTAGGCAGGCATGTATGTTCTGTACTTAATGATTTGGCGTAAAAGTGGAGAAGAAGTTATGGGAGTGGAAAGGTAGAAGAAATAAGACTTTATAAATAAGAGAGAAAATTTAGGAAAGAGAAATGAAGAAATAAGATTTATATAGAAGAAGAAATATGGAGGAAAAAAGAATTCGTAGACATAATAGAAGACATAGGAATATGAGAGTGGAAAGGTAAAGAAATAAGACTTTATAAATAAGAAGAAAGAAAAATTAGGAAAGAGAAATGAAGAAATAAGATTTATAAAGAAGAAGAAAGATGGAGGAAAAAGAAGAACGAAAAATAAGACTTAATAATGAAGAAGAGACGAGAAAGAACAAAGGAAATAGAGGAAGTAGGAATTTGAAATAATATACACGTATTTCAATGTCAGTAAATGACGCCTACTTTTAAAGAGTAATGTACAAAAATGCTCTTTAGGCATTTGGGGCTGTTTTTGTCTGAAAAATTGGTCAAAAAGTGAAAAAACACTTGAAACGAGCAAGTAGTATTGTCTGGATATCGTAAATGATATTTTGCAAGTATAAGTACCGCAAATGTTCGTCGCTGAAAGTATAGAACCTAAAAATGTACCCTTTTCTGCTTAAATACAAGTCTACTTTTAACAAATTTATTTCTTGGAAGGCCCAATGGGTTAACTAGGCACCATTAATAGTTTGCAACTATGCCATTTAATTCATTTTATATCTTACCTATCGTGTAGTAATTTAATTCTTTTTGGTTTCTGGTACAATTACTCATACATCTAAATGATGAGTTGATGACAGCGCTGTAATAATGAATAATGATCACAACAATGTCGAGAGCATTGTTAAACCAGAAGTTAATTACTGTTCTCATCACAAAAACAATAAAAAAAAAATTGATAAAATAAATCTTAAGTCTGCAAAGACATTTGAATATAATTAAATCTAATTGCGTCCGTGATAATTCGTCAAATTGATTGCTTCTGATAGTTAAAGTCATACTAATAATTAACTATAATGGCACTAATACGAGTAATAATAATAATATAATACTCCACTAATAATAAATAATAATTGTGAGGATTATGGGATTCCAGTAGTAACGCGCACGCTATATGAGTAGAAAACCATCTTTTACTGTATGATTCATTACTCCACTATATTAATTAGTAGTAGTACTTTTTTCTTTAATTAGGATTCATTACTTACGTTTATGATTAGTATAAGCAAGCATCATTCTCAATCATTTGAAATTTTCACCTCGACGGATGTGGGCGTGTTTACTTTGATATAAAAAGGTTGAATTAACACACGTATTTTTAATTGTACTCCATTCTTTTCATATACTACTATCTAGGAGGATAGCTAATGTTTTAGGTAAGATTGAAAATTTAAGAAAATAATACTTACTTTTTTCCTCATTTTCACTCGATTCATAATACTATTGCGGATTTTGGTGAGATAAGATTTAACTTATTTCTTACCGTGTTCTCCTTAATTAAAGTCAACATAAAACATCAGATTATGTAGGTGAATAAATTGGTCAATGTTATAAATGACATCGCTTATAATGTGTGTAAACTGTAAACGGCGTTATTCTGTGTGTTATATAGGTTTAAATTTTCGCCAGAATTGTCGTAAAAATTCATTTCTAATTTTCCTAGAATTGTCGGAAAAATTCATTACAATGCATGAGTTTATAATTTGTTTGACCAAATTCTATATTCGTGGGAATACCAAATTCAGCAAATGTTTTTGATTTTAGGAATTAGTAGCCTAAATATTATAAGTACTCCTTTCGTCTCACCCAAGATGTCCATCTTTTCTTATAGTTTGTTCCACTTAAAATGTCAACTTTCTATACTTCTCCCTTCTCTCTTTATTAAAATATTCAATTACTATTTTAGTAATTTATTAGTACAAGATTTTGAAACTTTAAAAGAAACAAATTTCACTTTTAGTTGTTATTTCCTTTGTCTCACAATAAGAGTCACATTTTATCATTTCGGTTCGTCTCATAATAAGAACCACATTTTATTTTTACTAATTGTGCATTAATTCATATACCGTCTCAAATATCTATATTTTTGTGGAACGAGAGGAGGACTAGTATTAAGTTCAGATTCATGAGAATTAAGATGCATGCACTCCTAAATTGTTCAAGAGTATGCCATTGTTTATACCATAAATATTTGTAGTATAATAACCGTTCGAAATAAGCCAGGTCATCATGCATAAGAGCATCCACAGTGGTGGAAAGATCGTCTGTCCTAGTGGTCGCCACATCAGTATTTCTTAGTCCGGACCTCCCTTTTGCAGTGGTTTCGCCCTACTGTCCGCCCTATCAATTTAAACTCATTTTTCATTTAATTTTTAGTATTGTTTTTTTTTCGCATATTATAAATAGTAAAATTAAATATTAAATTTAATGCAAAATACATTACTTAATTTAACAAAAGATGTTAAAAATTTTATATTTTATATTTAATTTTAATTTTTTTGTTTTCAAATAATAAATAGCAAAATATAATATAGTACTATAAAACACAACAAATTTAAATAAAACACTTCCATTACTTAATTAAATTTACATTACCATAAAAATATAAACATGCTTATAGGAAAGAAAGTATAAACAAAAAAAAATTGAATAAAATGAGAAAAGTATATAATAAAAGTCAAAATATTACCAGAAAAATATAAACATGCTTATAGGAAAAAAAGTTAGTATTAAAATGAGAAAAATATAATAAAAGTCAAAAAATTTCAAGACACATCTACCACTAGGCTAAACATAAATTTCGTATTGAAATCAAACAAAGTTTTACATAAACCAACAAAAACTCTCTTTTTAAGTGTAAAACTAATTGTCCCACATAGAAATCACAAAAAAACTTGAAGTTAAAAACCTATCTATAAAACTACCATTTATCACATCGAAGTCACAATAAAAGTTGAAGTTAAGACTTATCTATAAAAGGTTTACTCAAGCAATGCACTTGTTCATCTAGTGTGAAGGATTATATTCTACAAAATATAATCTTTCACTAATTCACATCTTTCAATATAGATAATTGTTTATAGTTTATAGTTTTAATTAATTTAAAACTCAATTTTTATAACTAAAAATTATTTTTTATATAATAAATTAATTTTTTATCGTCGTTGTCCGTGCTTCTGCAATGGACGGATGAGGAAACGGAGGACGGTCAGGCACCCCTTTATTCGCGACCGAATTTTCAGTCGACTCACTCGTCCGACGAGCTGCAATGGTCGGATGATCATCCACCATTGTGGATGCTCTATATTTCATGCATGGAAGTGCCAACATGACACATCTTCCATACACATGGAAATATGGAAGTGGTTTGACGAATTGTTGGGGGTTAATGAATTTTTGATTTTATAGATAATTTTTTAATCAGATAGAGGAATTATTCGAAAATGCCCTAGTGTATTCACAGTAATATAAGTATGTAGTCCTATTTGAATTATAAAATTAGTAGATATTAATTCAAAAAGAGGGAGATTATAAAGTGGAGGTGGGGGGAGCAAATGGAGCAATAAATGAAAATGAATGGTAAAGATGAAACGATAGTCGCAAAGTGGAGAACCAAACAGCAGCACTCACCACCTTCCCGAAAACGACTTCTCCATAAAGTCCAGCTCCAGTGTGTGCTGTAAAGATGGAAGATTGAACAACCTTTCATTGACCATACCACATTACCACCCACCCAATTCCAAACAATCAGAATATTTCAAAATTCATCCATGACATAACCATTCCTCCTCTGACTATACTACTCCACTCCCTCCCTTCTTCTTCTTCAACAATTCTCCCCTCCTCAACAATGGTGATGGACGACGACGATCCCCACTTCACAATGCCCCCTCATTTCCGCTGCCCGATATCCCTCGACATCATGAAATCCCCTGTGAGCCTCTCCACCGGCGTCACCTACGACCGCGCCTGCATCCAGCGCTGGCTCGACGCCGGCAACAACACCTGCCCCGCCACCATGCAGCTCCTCCCCACCAGAGACCTCACCCCCAACCACACCCTCCAACGCCTCATCCAGATCTGGTCTGACTCCTCCAAGCCCCCGCAAACCATCTCCCCTGACCAAGCCAATCAGCTCCTCCACCGCCTCCACGCCCACCTCTCTCTCAAATCCTACTCTTTGCTCGCGCAAAGCCTCTCCTCCCTCACCTCCTTCGCCGCTCAATCGGAGGACAACGCCGCCTTCTTAGCCGCTGCCGCCGCCGGGATCCTGCCGGCGATGATTTCCCTCGCCGGGGAAGTTAGGGATTTGGTTGTTTTGGAGAGAATCGTTTCGTTTTGCAATATATTGCTCAAGCATCTCGATTCGGAAGGATTGAGGTCAAAAATTGATTTGGGGAATTTCGATTTAAAATTGGGGGTTTTGCTAGGGTTGAAGCAGGGGAGGGTGGGATTGAGGAATGCGCTGGTGAAATTCCTCGAATTTCTAGCGAAACACAAGTGCGTCGAGATCAATTCGAATTCGATTTCGGAAGACGATCATTTCCACCGCGAATTGCTCAAGTTGATCTCCACCAGCTCCGATTCCGAAGCTTCCGGCGCGGCGCTGAGCTTGCTCATCCGGTTGGCTCAATCGAAGAGGAACAGGGCGAGAATCGTGCGCGCGGGCGGGGTGGCGGCGGTGGCGGCGGCGATGGGGGAGAAGGAGAAGGAGATGGGCGCGGCGGCGATTGAGAAGGCGCTGAGGCTTCTGGAGATGTTGGCGGGGAGCAAGGAAGGGCGGAATGAGATCGGGAATTGCGTGGCGGAGGTGGTGAAGAAGCTGCTGAAGGTGTCGGGGGCGGCGACGGAGCACGCGGTGGCGGTGCTGTGGAGCCTGTGCTGCCTGCACGGGGACAAGAGGGCGGCGGCGGCGGTGGTGGAGGGGAATGGAATGGGGAAGGTGCTGGTGGTGATGCAGAGCGGTTGCTCGCCGGCGGTGAGAAGGATGTGCGCCGATTTGCTTAGGGTTTTACGGTGTGGATCAAAGACTTCTGGTATTTCTTGGTATGATACTAAGACTACTCATATTATGCCATTTTGAATGAGGGGTTTTCTTTTTTATTTTATATTAATTATTATTATTATTGTTGATGGGAAATATATAATGTAAATGTGTGCACAAATTTTGTTGACAAGGAAATAGATTTGATCATATGCTCGTATAGTTATAAAATTCATGCAGTATAAAATAAATAATGTTCATGGATTGCTCAAATTTTAATGCAAAGTTCATTAAGTAGAAAAAATACTATGAAAAAAATAATAATTAAAATATTATTGTTAGAGAATTAAATTTACTGAAAGAAAAAATTATCAAATATTAAAAGCGATAAATTTTATGGGATAAACTATATTGATGTAAAAAAATTCACCCAAAATAAGTGTTATCATTTACGCGTTATACGCCACGTGAAGAGAAGTAGCGACTACGTGCCTAAATTTTAAGATCAGATTTTTCATGACCCGCAATCAAACCAGATCCACCATATGACCTGTTAGAGGATAAAACAGCTAAGCCAAAGTTTGTAGTTTTTTTACCACATATATTACTCATGGGAAATAATCTGGGAAAGTTAATAATTTAGGGACAAAATCTAGAGATGGAATATTTTATATTGGTATAAAAATTTTGAAGTTTGAATAAATAGTCATAATTTCATTTACATTTAATATATTTTGTCATATATGTTTGGGAAATAATTTGGGAAAGTTAATAGTTTAGGTCATCCGCATCCATGTCTCTTATCAGTCTCTTAACCGTCAGCTCTTCACTATTCATGGGCTTCACTGTACTTTTCACCCCATCTATTAACTAAGAGACAACACATGCATCCCTCCATCTCTTAACCATCTCATCCCTTAATTATCATTCAATTTCATTTTTTATTTTTAATTCCAACAAATTCAATTAATAAAAACACACTTCATTAAATAAAATAAAAATTACAATTTAAAGGCCTAAAAAATTAAAAAATACATAATTAAAATCCTAAAAAAATTAAAAATACATAATTAAAATCATAAAAAAACAAAATAAAAACACACCATTAAAAAGATTTGAGTGAGAATAGAAAGTTTTTTATGGTGGATAATTTGTGGGAATGATTTGGTATTTATAGAAGTGATTGGAGGCTTTAAAAAAAATTTAAAAAAAATTACAAATTTGAAAAAAACGGCTATAAACGGTTAGTATAATTTTTGGAATTTTTTATATATATTTTTTTTAATTTTTGAATTTTTTCTGATTTAAAAAAAAAAAATCAATTTTAACGGATATAAACGACGCCCACTCGTGGGTCGGCGAGTAGGCGTCACGCAGAACCACAGCTCGCCACGTCGCCAAGGCGCGTGGCGAGACGTCTCGAGGCCGGCCTCTTCGGAAGGAGACACGGGGCGAGATGTCACGTCTCGTCGAGACGAGATGGAGGCTGCATCGCCGTCTCGATGCGGTCTCGTCTCTTCGAGACGTGATGCGGATGCTATTAGGGACAAAATCTAGTGACAGAGGGAATATTTTATATTGGTATAAAAATTTTGAAGTTTGAATAAATAGCATAGTTTCATTTACATTTAATATATTTTGTCACATATATTTAAACGTTGTAAGCTTTTTACCTAGTGAATACAAAACATGAAATAATAATGAAATTTTTTATACCAATGTGAAAAAATATTGAAACATTTTGTATCTCATGTGAGCATAATTTAATATTATTTAAATAAAATTGACTATAAATATTAGAAATGTGAATGAAACTGGTTGTACTATTATTATGCAAATCTTAAAATTTTGTATCAACATGAAATAATGATAAAATATTTTGTATGAATACTATGTTTATCTCTAAACAAGGATAGTGAATTGAGTTAGATAATGATGTGAAGAGTCAAATTAAGGTGTCGAAAGGGTTTGCTCATGACCAGCCAATGGGAAAATTAAGGGGCTAGGTTTGGTTGGATTGATTTTGGTTAATCCGTTTGTAACACACTATAATTAGGCCTTTTTTAACGCACAATGTGCATGAGCCCTAATTTGTTATAAACCCCGCCTAACCAAGGACCAGCGTTGACCCAAGATGACTCACTCAAAAAAAACTGTCATTTTATTTAAAGTAAATAGTCATTTGTAGAGGGAGTTATAACCGGAACCACTAGTTCTGATTCTGAAAGAGGGAAGCGTCCACTGTTTAGGAATCGCCAGTTCCAATTGTAAAGAGAGATCCGTAACTAGTAATATATTTGACGGTTTCGGTTTCGGTTCGAAATCGCC
The DNA here is from genome assembly GCF_023119035.1 of Salvia hispanica. Classification (NCBI taxonomy): domain Eukaryota; kingdom Viridiplantae; phylum Streptophyta; class Magnoliopsida; order Lamiales; family Lamiaceae; genus Salvia; species Salvia hispanica. Next base: position 51,179,770 of record NC_062967.1, read on the forward strand.
AATTTTTGGTGGTTTTTTTAAATGTTTTTAAAAATCATTTTGTACGTTCTAAATATGTAATTATAACTTATAAAATATATTTGAACAAGATAACATGCAAATTAAATTGAGTTGGAGTGGTACAATGTACAATTTACAAGTGTTAGACTACCAACATAGTTTTAAAAAAAAAACAAAATGGGGAAAAAAGAAAAAAAAATTAAAAGTATTTCAACTTAAACTTTTAAAGTTAGACTATTCAAATATAAGTTGAGTTGCCTCCGTATCCACAATTTAGAGGAATCAAAGCCTACAGAATTCTCGTATACCTGACTTACTTATTCGAATCAAATGTGTTCGCCGACAACTGCCTCACAGTCATTGTGTATCACGATCATCGTCATCGGGTCCTATCTAATCATCGTCATCGGTGAACTCTCTGTCATCATTCTCTGCGCGAGTGTCCCAATTTGGCTCTTGTTGTCTGCTTTCTCCCAATATCGAGTAACGTAGTACTTCCATGTTTTGTGCAGAGAGTCAGCTCCTTTTGCCATCTAAGACACAACCATCAATGCTAAAATCTTGCTCAACATTGACAGTGGAAGTGGGAACGTCAAAATCTCATTGGCCATTTTTGCGCGTATGTGAAACTCTTCCTCATACGTTGACCACCAATGAAAGACATTGATTTGTTGGTTAGGAAGACCTACATCTTAGAGAGCGCAAACATATCTAATTCACTAGTAGCTTTAGTTTTAGAGTTTTAGTAGTACTGTTTTATAGATCTTGTAATTATTTTGCTACATTGGATCTACCAAATAGTTATGTGGCGAATCCAATACATGAGAGCACAAGAGTCGAGACTATACTTTTTTTTTAATAGAAATAAAGATGTTTAATAAGTCCTAAACATGTAGCTTAACATGAAATTGCAGATCAAACCCGGAAAATAAGCACAAACATAAAAACCAAACAACTAAATGCGATCAAACCCTAAAATTATTGAAGCTTGGGCTTCTTTGAAGGAGCGCCATCGTCGTCATCTGCACCGCTGTTCTCGGCTTTCGCCGACGGGCCAGTCTCGCCACCATCCTTGACTTCCGGCAGGGCAGCCTCGTCTTCATCCTTCACCACCCCTGATGGGCCAGCATCCTTCACCACCCCTAATGGGCCAGCTCCAGCAGCGGGTGGCCCCATTCTCTGGTAGGAATTCCCATTGCATGTGCCTTCTCCTCCTTGTAGATAGACAAAAAGAGTCCTAAAGCCCTCTCCATGGCACCTTCTACGTAAAGATCCGGTGGGATATTGTTCATTTTTTTCCAAACCTAATCGAACCAAGTGTAGAAATTAGCGGCGGATGGATGATCTGGAGGCAAAGAGTTGGATGGGGCGCAGGTTGGCCATCTATGACCTCCTCCGCGTCCACGACCTCCACATTGTTGCTAGCCTGACCTTCGTCGGGGCCAACATGGCTGCCCTGATCGACAGCGGCCTTTCATTGTTACTAATCTGGCCGAAAAGGGGTGTTGGGACTACTGCAGGGGAAGACAAGGAAAACAAACAAATCCTTAACGGATCTATTTAGGTGATTATGCATTCGATTCCAATTTCATGCAATAAACATAGATCTATAGATATAACACATCAAAAACACATAATCATGCAATTCGATGTAGATTTGATCGTTATCTCTTGATCCGTCAAAGGATCGTAGTTGCTAGCTGCACCACCCGGAGATCCTTGGTTTATCGACCACGAATCTTCTGTACTATTCCATTGTCCTTGATCACTCATCCGTGTGGGCGGATCTTGAATAATCAATAATAGTCTTGAAGAGATCTAGGGAAAACCAATCACAAACTCGATATTGTCTTGATCTAATCCTATGAATTAGGATAGCACAAGAACAAAACAAAAACCCTAATTCTCCCACGTGCCAAGGCACAAAAATCAAGGCAAGGGGAGAGAGAGAGAGCCGGCGACGGCTACTAGGGTTTAGGGGGGAAGAGTGTTGTGTTGAATGGTGTGCTAGGCTTTTCCATACTCCTCACTATTTATAATAGACTTAATGGGCTATAAGGGGATCCATGGAATGATTTAAGTGTTGGGCTCACCCATTAAATAAATTACTAATTAAATCAAATGACTCATGATTTAATATATTATCAGTGAATATTATTTTGTTCCACTAAAGAATAATATTCCACTCCCACTTAAATCACCAAATTACAAATAACTTGGGTCCATTTTATTTTATAATATTTCCCGCGTTTAAGATTATCTTGATCCATCAATTTAATTCTTTCTTCTGCTATATGACTTGAATTAAATTAATTTTCCAATGAGTTTTCTAGTTTGAAACTTTATTTATTATTCGTGGAATAAATTCCAACTGCGCATATTTCAAAATAATAAATTCATTTTTCAAACACCTCTTTGGGGATCACCCTTTTAGGGATTTAATCATACCACACTGGGCAAGCGAATTCTATGAAATAATATTCCAATACCTTCATGTTATTCAATTACTACCACCCAAGATATCATGAACTTGTATTACATACGAACTCTCACATATTGATAAGTCAAAGTGGCGTATGATTGAATAAACAATATTGATATTAATACCATAGACTAGAAAATACTAAACTTTCTGAAATATATTCTTACAGTAGATAGCAATAAAGAATACATTTCGTATTAGATCCTTTTAGTGCTTTACCACACCGGTGTTACTAATCTCTTCTTAGGTAAGAGAGAATTATCACAAACACCGCAACCATACCAATAGGTAGCCAAAGCCTATCTAGGTTGTGAATACGTTTTTCTTCTTACTAGATCTGGCCAAGTCCCCTACTTGGAAAACTCATGAGGAGATTCATCGAATTTCCCTACTTGACCTTCTTAGTAAAAATCCTTAGACTTGTTTATCATATTTCAATAATAAACTATTATATTATATTATTTATTCTCATGATTAGGTAAACAAGTGGACGTGGCGTTTCTCGTATGCATGCACAAGCTGACTGTACAAAGGCATGTACACTCGAAGCATCTTTTAGTATACAAATCCCAACAAAGGGGCCTTGGTTGTTGCCCTGACAGAAGGCGGCAGCTGGGAGAAGACCGGAAGCGGCGTCAGATAAGAGGCCGGAGACAGTGGCAGGGAGGTGGCCGGGGACAGTGGCTGGGCTGAGGGAGTCGAGACTATACTTGGTGAAAACTATTATACCGAGTTTCATATTCCACAAAGAAAGTACTAAATGAGTTATCTAACCTATGTTCGCTTTCTACTAAGTTTGGGAGTCTTAGCTCGAAAATTTGGGGCGTGAGGGGTGGGGAAATATACAGAAACATCGGAATACCGGAAACATGGGCTTCTTTGAAGGAGCGCCATCGTCGTCATCTGCTGGAGCTGGCCCATTAGGGGTGGTGAAGGATGCTGGCCCATCAGGGGTGGTGAAGGATGAAGACGAGGCTGCCCTGCCGGAAGTCAAGGATGGTGCCGAGACTGGCCCGTCGGCGAAAGCCGAGGACAGCGGTGCAGATGACGACAATGGCGCTCCTTCAAAGAAGCCCAAGCTTCAGTAATTTTAGAGTTTGATCGTGTTTAGTTGTTTGGTTTTTATGTTTGTTCTTATTTTCCAAGTTTGATCTGCAATTTCATGTTAAGCTACATGTTTCCGGTATTCCGGTGTTTCGGTATAATAGATATAAAGATGCTTAATAAGTCCTAAACATGTAGCTTAACATGAAATTGTTCAGTAATTTTAGGGTTTGATCGTGTTTAGTTGTTTGGTTTTTATGTTTGTGCTCATTTTCCGGGTTTGATCTGCAATTTCATGTTAAGCTACATGTTTAGGACTTATTAATCATCTTTATTTCTATTAAACAAAAGCATCTTTATTTTCCGGGGACAGTGGCTGGGCTGAGGGAGTCGAGACTATACTTGGTGAAAACTATTATACCGAGTTTCATATTCCGCAAAGAAAGTACTAGATGAGTTATCTAACCTATGTTCGCTTTCTACTAAGTTTGGGAGTCTTAGCTCGAAAATTTGGGGCGTGAGGGGCGTGAGGGGTGGGGAATTATACCGAAACACCGGAATACCGGATTTATCGTATCGAAAAAATACCAAAAATACCGATTTTTCGATGTACCATAGTTTTTGGTACACAGTATTAGATTTCCTATACCGAATCATCGATATATACCGACGCTTCGATATTCCGCGGTATACCGATTGATTATTACATATATAAACATATATATAGGGGTGATGTATTCATTCTCAACAAGTGAAACACTTGCTATCTATTGGATCTTGTGATCTACTCCCTCCGTCCGCCATTAGGAGTCTCATTTATGGGCGGCACGGGTTTTAAGAAATGTTAAGAAAAGTGAATGAAAAAAAGTTAGTGGAATAGGGGTCCCACTTGCATATATTAGTTTTAAATTAAATGTGAATGGAATGTGTTAGTGAAAGGTGGGACCCTATTACCATTTATGGTAAAAGTGAATCGGGACTCTTATTCGCGGACGGACTAAAATGGAAAAACAGGACTCCTATTCGCGGACGGAAGGTAAAACAATGCCACATGTGGGGGGGAGGACGCATGTCTCACTGGCTCGCCCGATGAGCCAATGAGTTTTTTTCTCGCCTGTTGTGCATGCTCTAAATGGAATCACACTTCACGAACTCATTACACCCACATTTTTTAGTATAAAATTAATATATACTCGTACAAAATAGGATACACATTACACTAACTTTTTTACCCATTTTCTTCATAATGTGAAAGAATTTTTTAAAGTTTGTATCAAATCAAAGTATACCATTTATTCACGGAAGAAATGAAATATAAAGTATAATTAGACTATAAATTATTTAAATCAAAGAAAAGAAAAGAAACTTATTGGCTCGTGTCATGTGTTATACTCCCTCCGTTCATCATTAGGAGTCTCATTTCTTTGCGATACGGATTTTAAAAAATGTTAAGAAAAGTAAGTGGAAAAAAGTTAGTGGAATAAGAGTCCCACGTGTATATATTAGTTTTAAATGAAATGTGAGTGGAATGAGTTAGTGGAAGGTAACACCATATTACCATTTATGGTAAAAGTGAACCGGGACTCCTACTCGCGGACGGGGGAGTATGTATTTCTCTATTATCGAGAATGTGGGTACAAAATCATAACGTTATTATAGAGAATATACAAAGTTCTACATAATTTTCTCACCTTTCTAAAAAGTATGAATATTTTGGTCTAGCACTGTTTTTAGGTTTGACTAGTGGAGATACCTTCGAGCTAATGTATTGAGATAATACTACTCCCTTCATTCCTGAAAAGTATGAATATTTGGTTCGGTACGAGTTTTAATATATAGTTGGTAAAGTAAGATAGAGTGATAAATGACATTAATGGAGAATAGGCTCCACATCATTAGTAGTGCACTATAATAGGGATGTCAATTGGGCTAACCCGCTCGGGTTCGGGCCAATCCACTCGGATTATCGGGCTTCTTGGGTGCTGGTTATTTGGGTTGCAAATTTTTTGGGTTATAATTTTTCGGCCCTAATCTTAAATCTTCGGGTTTCGAGCTAACCCACGGGATATTCGAATCAAAAGTGATCATATGTGTTAGGAGTACTTTCTATCCAATCCAATATTCTAACTTATAAAAAAACAGATTATCGCAAATAGTAAAGTATTATCAAAGTGGTCAAGAGAAAAAAAATAATAATAATTGAAAATTGAAACAAAATACATAAACATATTGCTTAATTAGTAGCACACGTGAATCTGACTACAATTAAATGGAAATCTTGCATTTCAAAGGAGTTGAAATTATATACCACCTAAAAAATAAATTCTAAGTAGTTAACAAAAGATACTATCTCGTCTCATAAAAATACGAAAATGGAAATTGCACATATTTCTATGGGACGAATGGAGTAGTATATATAGTAGTATGTCAAAAAATAAACTCTATGGAGTTGAATGACATTCTACTACATCAATAGCTTTTGAAGCTTCAACTAGATCATTGTCTTCGAGAGGAAAGACATAATGTATCGTTTAATATGAGTATATATTAATAACATATATACCATATATACTTCATATCAATGCTACGTTTAATATTGATATTACCATATATACTTCATATAAGTATATATCCAAAATTTTAATTATATTTTTATTTTAAATGCTCAATCCATGCAGGGGCTAACCTGCAACCCACTCGGGCCAGCGCACATAACCCGCTGACCTGAACGGGTCAGCCCGTGTAACCCGATTCTGCATTTGGATTGCGATTTTTCGGGCCTAACCCTATGATTCTTTAATATTTATGTCACATTCATTTACAACTAATAATCATATTATTTTTCATTTTGACCTAACTAAAAAAAATTAGTCTTCTTCTATTTCTGATAATATGACACATTATTTTTTCGCATTCTCTTTCTTATTTTTTTCTGTATCCTATTTATTCACTTTCTGCCACTATTCAATCGTTTTTTCATATTGCTCATTATTATGATTATTGATGGTCGAATATGTTTCTAAAGTCTTGTATCCATTTTTTTCTACTTTTTTCCAAAACGTTGGTATTTATAAAACTTGATTGAATTTATTCATGTAAATATGACGGTGTGCTTTCCATTGAAAATTATGGACACGACAGTCAAAACAAAAAGGAAAAGAAGAAAGGGGAAAAATTATCACCTCTCTTAAAAGAGTTAAAGGTGAAGAGCGCCCACTAGCATATTAATAAGTGTCTCTTTTTGCTTTTTCTTGATTTATGATTGTGATAATATGATTATGTACTATAAATCGTGAACAATAAATAAGATTCCCATATTATGTGAAATCATTCACACTCAGATTATTATGAATACTCAAAATTCGTAAACTTTGTTGATTTAGTAGAGTATAATACTACTCCATATATTGGGCTATTTATTACGAGTGGACACGTACGCCAAAGATCTGATCAATTAATTAATTATCAGATATTCATATAGCACGGAATACATGAGTTAATTATGACTATTGGATAATTAGCGTACCAAAAATAATTAATTGTTTCGATAATTTGTTGCTCATTATCTGATAATGTTCATAAATTATTACTACTACTTAGTAGTATAATATTTATGACTTCAAAGCCAGGGGCCTCGGGCCACACGGCCCAGCGATTTAAAAAAGTTTGTAGAAATATTTTTGTAATTCAAGGGTGATAGTATAATATAAAATAATTTAATTATTTCTTTTCTCTTTTTTTATCTTACTAATAATATAATAAAACTCGTATTATTTTAAAAGTTTTGACTTAATGAATCGTTTTAAGAAATATTCCAATTTTATCAAAGTTTCATCTTTATCTGTTAATGGATCTATTCATGCAATCTCAATAATTATCCAAAATAAAAATGAAATTGATTTTCAAAAATCGAAGTAATATCAGTGAGTTCTTTAATTTTTTTTTTATTTTGAACTCTCTTTTTTAAGCATGTACTACTAGTACTATGCTACAGTTTAATTTCCGTGATTCTTGTTCACCTAATTCTGATTTTGTAAGTAAATGAACAATAAGAAAAAATATTACTATTTGAATAGCTATGTTAACATAGTTTCCAATACTATTGACATTTTGTTGCCCGGATTTCGTTATTTCCATTTTCAAGACTTCAGTCTGGAAAATTAATAAATTTTGTATTCCAAATGTAGGACTCCTATTTTCTACAAATATTGATTATAACTATAATATCTTTACCCTTTTAATTTCTCAAATTTTAAAACCAAAATAATGAACAAACACAAACACAATTCCTTTTTCTGCAATAAATTCCAACCCAAAAAAAAAAGAGTATGAGAAAAAGGCATTACGTGCACACACTGCAAAACAAGATTGCCACCTTACCTGCAATAAATTGCTGGAATCTGTCCTATGAATATATATGATGGAAATCAAAACTGTACAAAAAAATCCCAAATGATTGATCATGCCATATTGGCACAGTAAATCATCATGAGAAATAAAAGTAGTGGTCATAAAAAAGAGTATATTTTAATTTCATGTATATATAATGCCTTGTCCACATACACAATACGTACGCCTAGTATACAAAATATGTACATACATAGCAACAAAACTGGATCATCACTCAAAGTCAAAATTTATCCTACCGAATTAATTAATCAATTAACCATCGGCTTGCTTTGGATCCAAACAAAGAGACTCAAAATCATAACATTACTTCAACATATATAAAATAAATCCTAAGGTTCAAGAAAACCCTTGTAGACTTGTAGTGTATTGTAACCAAAGCTCCAAAAAAAGTTAATAATAAAAAAAAAAAGGAAGCATGTACATTAATAGGAGGCCTAATTTAGGGAGATCTCCAGCTTTGCAAGCCAAGATCATTGTGCTTTCTTGAAGGAGCAGAGGCAGGGATCCATCTCTTTGGCATGAAATTCAAGAAATGGCCGCTTGAATTTGGCTTCACTTTGAATGCATTCACTGATCTTGATGATGCGTTGCAATGGCCAAGTGCCAAGATCAACAACACTAGCACCCTCTTCCACCTATTCATTTTGATGAGATTTTTGGTTTGGGCTAATTGGGAGTTTCTATTTAACAAACATGGGTGGTTTGTTTGCACAATCTATGCATGTGTGTCTACTAGAGAGAGAGAGAGAGAGAGATAGGGATTGGTTTGAAGTTTGAATAAATGGAGAAAAAAGGAGTCCTTGTTTCTTGTAAAAGATAGAGAGAGTTGGAGAAAAGCTAGCTTTTTGAATGAGTCTAACTGGCTGATTACTACATGGAGGAAATAGGGGCATGAATGAAATGATTAAGAGAAATGGGAAGGTGATAGAAAATATATGAATTTGAAAAGGTCTTTTTAATTTTCTTTATCAAATAAAGAAAGGGAGGTATGGTATGTGACTATGTGTATGTGTTTGTGATGCTATGGTTAGGTATTTAGGGGTGTGTTATGTTTATGGTCCCAGTCATATTAATGGCCAACCAAGGTATTGGCCACTGTTGATTTAGGTCCCTATAATAGGGAAGATTGTCTCCCTTTTTTTTTCTCTCTTGCCACTTTTCAACTATTTATATTGTTTTTCTTTATTTGATAATCTATATGAATAGACATGATCCAGAGTGATCCTCTTTTATTATAGAATATTGCTTTGGACATGTAGTACAATTCTTGATTGCTTCAACATTAGTTGTTCCGAATGACCATTAAATACCACTACTCCATTATTCATACTATATTTTTTTATTTAATTAAATTAAATTATTGGATTATTGCATTTACGCATTCTCCCTGCCTTATGGCCCATTGGGCGCCTTTAACTCGGACTTGTGCTCACAGTCGTGTCCTCACTCAGACCACTCGATCCTCTGTTGGATGTGCTCTTTGACTGCTCTAATCCGGCCCGATCCTCGTTGTCCGGCCACTTTTCACAAGCATGCACCTTCAATTCACCCGAACTATGAGGGTTGAGGACCTTGAATGCCCATATGATATTTTGTACTGTAAATTTAATTGTATTGGGCAAATTAAAATCAAGATTTTAATACTTTGATTCTTAAAAAACCCGTGCATAGTCAAAATGGATTATTAATTCTGACCATTGCGATATCGCTTGTTGGTTTGGCTTTGAAAATATTGTTTTAAAAGTTTTATGTATTGAACGCATTAAATAGGTTAGTACTATAATGAAAGAAGTAGAATAGTGAGTGCATATATATTTATAGAGGATAGGGGGATGGTCAATAAACGTACAATTTTGAAAGGACTGCTTTGGGTTACATAGAAATACTATTGAAGTACTGCTGCAGAAGCCTCCCCTTTATATCAGGAAACAAGCTGCCCCATGCCCAAATTTTTCATTCCTGTGTTGCTGATGTTATGATTTATAAAATCTATGCAACCATAAACATGCAAAATCGTCACTTTCATAAAAATATGCATTATAGTAGTAAGTAGTATGTAGCCATGTTTGCATTAATGACCTACTCCTATTTTTAATTTCTTAGATGTGTACGTCTGTGCATTGTTATTTTTTTATTAGATCATTTTTCGTAGTGGTAAGTGTCAAGCAACATGTGGCCGGTGTTAGTCTCTAATAGGCATAGTTTAGAGATAACATGATTCTATTTTGAATTTTATGGTTAGTAAAGCTACAAAAGTATTGTAAATGGAAGCTGACTTAATCGCATTTAATTGATTTCTTTCTTATTGCTATTCTAAATTATCTGTTTTATTTTTCCTTCTTCTGCATTCTCCCTCAAATTTAGTAACGTGATCTTCGATACTCAACTTACAAAAGTATGGAATCTACTTCAGTAGACCGTCTACCTTTTAAATATTCCTTCTTTCCAAAGAACATCTCATATATAAATGCATCATTGAAGTATATCACATTTCGAAGAACATCTTCAAAATATTTTCTCATGTGTGCGACGCATATTATCTTTCTCTATCGGTCAATATTGCTCCTTCGTCAATTTTAGTCCATGATTCATCGCAATTGTTCGATAAGTTGTCTTAAAATTAAACATCTATGTCAAAACAAAGATGTAAAATCTATTCTTTTAGTAGAAATTTTTCTGTGTCATGATCCATTCATTACATACTCCCTCCGTCTCATAATAAGAATCACATTTGTCATTTTGGTCTGTCCCATAATAAGAGTCACACTTTATTTAGTTAGTATGTCCTACATTTCACCAACTCACTTCACTCCTATTTTATTATAAAATCAATATTAAAAAGTGGATCGCATATTCGACTAACTTTTACAACCTACTATTTTTCACATTTCTTCTCATGAAATCTTTGCCATAACAAGAGTGAGAAAACTAAAGCTAGAACAACAAATTACTTGTCAAAGATTAAAAAGCACATCATCATACCAACTCCAACATCAGATTAAATAAAAATAAACAACACATACAATTCGATCAAGAGCCTTGCCACCAAGGGTGATGGCCTAACACCTAACACCTAGTCTTATAAGCCTATAGACCACCCCCACCACACCCTCCCCTTCGATTTTTCAACATAAAAACAGCCCCCACTCCCCACCCCACCCACCTAACACCTACTCTAGCCTCTAGCTTCATTATTCCGTATCAAAAAAAATGCATGGTGATATCGCTGCATTGCATAACACTGTAGATTATATATGTCCCAAATGGCACATTTATAGCAAAGTTGGAAATATCAATTTTTCCTTACAGTGAGTTGGGGCGGATATTCACAATTTAATAGTGATGTGACGTGATAAATTAATACTCCATCCGTCCCTAGATAAGCGAGACGCTTGTTTTTCGCACTCATTTTGAGAAAATAATGTATAACATAGTTGGAGTGAAAAGAAAGTAAAATAAGAGAGAGAATTGTTGTTTATTTTTGTCATTTCAGTCCGTCCGTAAAATATTATCCACTTTGCTTTTTTTGCATTTTTGATAAATGGAGCTCAATTTCTATTAACTCATTACACTCACATTCTATTATAAAACTAATAGCGTTATATAAATATTGAACTCATATTTCACTAACTTTTCTACTCACTTTTCTTCACAGTTTTTAAAACCTGTGTTGAATCAAACACGGACAAATATTTTGCGGACAGAATGAGGAATAACGATAAACATTCAAATTAAAGTTTGAGGTGTTATTTCTTTGCTTTTAAGTTGTGTCATTTTATTAAGTATGATATTAATAGCAATTTTGGAGCGAATTATCACTATTCTTTATAAGTTGCTTAAAATACGATAGCTAATAGATCGTCACATATTTAAAACTATTAACTCCTAGTTCTTACCCACATTCTGACGTACTACTATATAAGTACTACAGTAGTAATTTTCCATTATCTGCATGCGAGATAGAAAACTATGAGAACCATCCTCTCACCTAAGTTCTAAAACGCTAGAAAATTATTTTCTTCTCAAAATGTTTAGAGTTGGCTAGCGCATACATTCTTCAATTAATAATTAGCATTTAATTTATTGAAACTCGAAAAAGTCATCAAATTGTGACAAAATTACTCTGCAAGCGCCACCCGGTCGGGTCGGGTCCAACTCACCCGATCGGGTCCAACGGCCTCCACCCGCTTACACTACCTAGACGGGTCATTCCTTCTGGCCCGCTGACACTTCCACCTGGATTACTCCAAACATTTTCCGAAGTCATAACCTACCAGAAAGGCTTATTGTTCTCGCCCTAATACGTGGTCATTTCTATCATTTCCGCTGCTTCACCATTGTTTTAATTATTTCTATTTACCCTATGGAAATAAACCCGAAGCAAAGTGTATTGCAGGATGCCTAGCTGCCTTCCCGCTTCTTTTCAATCTCCCAAAAAGCAACTGTTTTTTATTGGTTGCATGCAATTAGATCTTCATTCATATCCTCAGCATGGTTTCCTCTACGGCATACTTCATGGGTGGGAATCTTCGCTTCATCGGAAATTTGGATGTTATCGAAACCTAGGGGCATGGGCGGATCGAAATGGAAGGGACAAGGCATGAAATTAATCTTTAAACATTTTGCTATTGAAATTTATTGAACATAAATGATTGTAAAAATGCCCCTAAACTCATAACTGTATAAATATAAGATCAATGATCATGTGCTTGGAACCTTTAAGGTAACTACATACACTTCGAAAAATTGACTCTCAATTGAATATTCTCATACATATGAATCTGCCCATCTCAAATCTTTCTGCAGCAAGGCTTAATGCCACAGCACGTGCTTCCCTGCACTGAGTAATGGACCGTCTTTCCATCAACATGTCTCTGACTCAAACCAGCTCTAGTTCCTGAGGACCATGCTGAAAATAGAGCATCGCTGACTTCCTGAGAGAACCCGTTACCACTAAGATCCAATACTTTTAACGATCTTGCCATTTTAACAGAAGAAGAAAGCTGCTGCATGGGCCAACTTTCTTGATGAAGAATCATGTTTGGGGATGCGTGCTTGCTACTTTCTCCAGGACCAGATGATGTAGCTCGCGGCTCTTCTAGCCCATCTTCACTGTCAGCAACTTCGAGCTGGTTTTCGCTTGGGTCTAAGGCAGACATATCTTGAGGCAGAGCATCAACTAGCTCCGGTGAAGCAACATTCAACGGGTCGGGATCGGTTTTGGCTGCTGGTGAAGAGTTATACCCTTTTTCTGACGGTCTGCAGTTGATTGTTAGAGCTTCAGCTTCATTTGGATTGATATTGTCAGCCAGGTTGAGTTCTTCAAGAGTGCGATTCTCGGATAGGGCTTGAAGCATGTGAATGACACCTTCAAGACCTAGTTCACATTTGCAGACCACCAGAACCCTTAAACAAGACTGCGGATTGCGGAGTAAGGATGACAATTCATTGCTTCCCTGTGTTGGTCATTCACTCCAGAATCGTTAATACAAGAGGAGTAACCCAAATACTAAGAAAAACATATATTGTAGGAATGCTACAACTGTATATTAGTCAATCCATTTACATATGTTACAGAATATACACGAAGCTAATTTTCTTTCCTTGTAAATACATACAAAACTGCTTTATAACTTCAATAATACTCCTTACAAATGATTACACAAATATAGCTATAGAACAATTGCATCAAAACAACATCTTAGGAGCTTGCGTTAACAGTGAGTTTTATCAAAACTAGCTCTAAGATACACTAAAGCTTCAAAAAGTTGAACTGGGGAAAAGGCCAGGGGCAAGCTATCTAGATCATAAGAGCACTTTCCTAGGATTTTGTGGGGAATTTGTAGCAACATTTAAAAACCTAGGCATGTAAAGTATCCACCACCATCACAGAAGACAGGCAGATGGCCAAGGTCAGAAATAAAATACTTACAGAGGTCAGTTCATGTTGAACGAAAGTTGCGAATCCGGTAATCATTAAGTTTTATTCAAATTTCACAAGAGACAATGAGGTGCAAGAATGATATTAGCTGGTAATTTATCCAAGATTACCTTATTCACAAATAAAATTCAATGACAATACCTCTTTTCCTGATGTTTATGTCATTATGTGATCAGCTATTAAACATCAACTGGCATTCCGAAATAAACCCAAGCCAATAACTCAACTGAAAGGATACCTCTTTCATGATTGGATTTCCACCAAGATTCAATTCAAGAATACCACAAACCAAGGATGCTTCATCTTTGAGACCAACAATGTAGTCACAAGTAAGTGCACAATTTGATAGATCTAGCCTGACCAGTTCCTGAGTGTCCTTGGATAATGGTTTGATCAACTGTAATGCACCTTCCTGAAAGCATCCTCAAATTATTAGATTATGCATAAAGGTCAGTATCACAGTGAAACACCCATAAAAAATTATGGAATACTATTATGGCCTGCAGAAGGTTCAGTCTAGCAAATTAAACCTAGCCAAACTTCATTGATGACGAGGCAAAACAAATGGTCTAGGCAAGGATTACAGAGTTTGGTCACAAAGATAAAAGGTCAAAGAGATTTCTTTTAACTTTTATTACAGAGAGCAATTGCATAAATTTATAAAGATGCATTAATTGCGAAGCATGAAAACACATTAATTATAAAATTAATAAATGATAGTTCCTGTAACCTGACACATAAAATGGATGAGTAACTCACAGTTCCAATGTTAGTATGTCCCAGTAGCAACCCAGACAAGCAACAATCCATGGCAAGTTGGCAAAGGCTATCAACTACTGGCTTGCTGAGCTTTATCCCATTTAGACTGAGCACTTGAAACCTAAAAATACCATATCGTTTGTTATCTGCATCAGACAATTTATAAAATACAAGAAAGTGGGAATGAGTAGATAAGCAACGTACCAGTTGGTGGCACTGAGTTTTTTCAGAAGATTAATTACTGCATTGCCAGATACAGGGTGATTGTGTCCTGTTGAGCAATATAGAGTTTTCAAGTTTTTGTTCAGTTAAGTAAATCATAAAGGTGTCATGAAGCCATCAATTTCGTATATAGAACCTACCTATAAAGAGATGCGTAAGTGCCGATTCAGAATCCAAAGATTCAGCAACTTTTTGAATTGTTCTTGATGTAACAGAACAGTTCTCTATGTTCAAACTATAAAGAGCTGCAAAAACAGAATTCACGTATGACTAATGGAGGATATAAGAATCTCTACAAATCAGGCGAAATCTTTAGCATTCAGATTTAAGATATGTTTATTTGAGACATCAGAACTCAGGTATCTTCTCAAAACATGAAAACCCCAGTCAAAGACGATCTTACTATAATACTGATTTCACCTTTGCAGTTTCGGAGGATGGTTGAGATGTAAGAAGCACAAGCATCAGTCAAAGGGTTTCCAGATACATTGAGAACTTCCAGTCGTGCATAGAGCACGTGGCATTCACAAATCTGCGAAGGAAATGGGCAATAGGTTTAAGGGAAACACATAGAACTGATGAAATAGCCTGCCAACAACATAAAAAAAACTAGATTCCAACAAAACAATTCCATGGAGAATAATTTTCAGGTAAGGTTTAGCAGTAACATAGCTGATAGGATCCTAGCTTCGGTTATTTGGCAGCCAAAAGGACAGCACGTGGTCTCAGCTCAAGACAAGATCATGGCGCAAGAAGACCCTCGAGATTCGGATGATGCGGTCAAACTTATTGGCTACCTGAAGGCCGAAGTCGCAGCGTTATGAAGGTGAGATATTCTCGGAGGAATGAACAGGTGCAGACGTTCCGTTTGGAGAAATCTGGAATGGGTGAGGTGCACAGGGCCAAGGAGTATGTGTTGGCTGAGAGACATGACTGAAAAGTTTAGAAGCTTTGGAGTCTTATCTTATTTTGGTTTCTTTAATTTTTTAATTATAGCTTTTGTAAGTTTGTAATAAAGATGAGTATAAGTAGGACATATCTCCTTAAGATATCAGAGCTTGGAAGACCTTTGAGACTTGTTTTGTCTATAGATAGGCCTAGGTAATGTTTGAAGAGTAAAGTCCATTTCGATCCCTCTACATGGCAGGGTTTTTTTAAGTCCTAAACTATGTGTTATCATCGTTCGGGTCCTGTACAATATGACTCTGGTCATGTTAGGTCATTTTTAGACAGCCATTAAAATTTTAATGGTCTCATAGTTGCGGACCATAACCAATTTACACATATGTTTAGGAGCAAAAGTGGACTTTACTCATTGGTGGTCTCGCGCACCGCCTGAAACAACCGCAAACATACTGTTTAGGACACAAATCCAAAAAAAGGTCATATGTTGACGACCAAAAATAGACTCTAGTCATTTTTGAATTATATAAGTCTTTTATTTTTATAATATTTTATGCAAGTTCTTGAGTGTAACTCTTGAATTTTCTTTGTTATGATTCTTGTATAAAAGTGTTCAATTCATAATAATTTTATCAACTTATTAAACGAACTTTCATCGCTCACCGCCACCATTTCCCCCCTTGTTCATTGCCATCCGAAGCTCCAAGACGTTAAGTTATCAGTTCAACGTTTCCTGGCTGAGTGCAGAAGCTTCCAGCCCGTATTCCGTTACGCAGGCTGACTGTTCGTAGATAGAACACGCCCACCGTTCAATCAAATTCCAGTTTGTATATGTTGGTTTTAAACCTCAGAAATCAGCTTTCATTGTTCACCCGACCTGCCATGAGGAAGATTCTTGGGCTACATTCCTAGTCTCCTAACGAGGATTGTGATCAATTGCTGTAAGATGATTACATCAAATCAAGTGCTTCTAACAGTAGCCTATAACAATGTCTAGGAATTTTGAAGTATAAGCATTCTGAAATGACTTTTCCTTTTTGTTTAAAAGAGTAAGAGGCAGCTTTAAAGAAAGGTGACAGGTTTTGGTGCATGAGCATACAGATGTGTTCGCTAAACCATTTGAAATACGTAAAAAATCCTGAATATTTGTTTGATAGTAAGAAATTCAAGACCTGAAACAAAGCAGCTGGACCAAGACAATTGTTGTGCAGATTCAATATAAGACCACCATAATTTTGTCCTGATGACATGAACACTTGTCTGAGGTTCTCAACAGTGAGATTTCCTGCAAAGGTATATTTCCAATTACAGTAAAACATAAGTTTTTTAACAAAAATATTTTCAGTGCCCAACAACGTGCATCATAACATTTTTTTGGCACTTTATTTATAAAAATGAAGATCAGGTATTCTTTTGGCAATGTCCAAAGATTATAGATCAAGCACAGATCTCATTTACCTAATAGATTATGAGACAGGTCCAAGCCTGCAAGTGTTTTGTGCATTTGCAGAGCATTCAACAACGGTGCTACTGATACATCTCGCAATTGGCAATCAGACACTAAAATTTCATCCTCCGATACCTAATAAAGAGTTAATAAAGAAACTGGTAATATTGGCTTATTTGTTTAATTTTATCTAGATCAGCAAAATCAAATGCTCATTTCATCAACCCGCCCCCGCCTCCGCCCCCCTTTATTTGAAAAAAAATGAATGTAAAGGTTACCTCTAAGTTGTACAATCTCCGCAGCACTTCCAGATTAGGCTGTTCAGATAGTAACTCACAGCAGTCTATGTACAGTTTCATCACAATTTTTGGTACCATAACTGATTAAAATGGGATGGGACATAAAAGATCAGACACTTGTTATAGCACTAAGACAATTACAAAAGGATGAGAACTTTTGTCTAAGGTTCGGTTTAAAACTATTCTGTGCACATTAGACCATGCAAAAGCATTCAAATGATTTATTCGAGTCACAAGATACTAGCACCAATTGTGCACTATGATATTTACTATCAGATACAATCTGTAAGGAGTTCTGAATTAGAATTTAGAACAAGCTCGAGCAAGCTCTTATCGTGGTCAGGATGAACTTTAAACCCATATTAGGTGAGCAAATGAGGTGTATTAGGTAACACCTATACTTTTTTCCTATTAATAAGGACATGATTATAATCTGATTATTGGACCATCGGCATAATGGCATATATGTATCTATGAGTAATGGTCATGCTCTAAGATGTATAATTGTTTAAACTCTTTCCAATTTAATTAGGCTTGCAATGCATAGCAACATTTGATCCAGACAAGGAATATGTGAGGGCAATAGATGAATGAAATGAAAAGGAACCAGACAAAATGCAGGAAACAGTTATTTTGAGCCTAAAGATTTACCACCAACAGAAACCTCGACACAGATCTTCTCTGGAGCAAGGTTGTTAAAGTTGTATAATGTTTCCATAGATCCAAGAATTTTCTCACCACACTGCATATGTTGAATTACTGGCACCAGTCCTGCTGATATGAAACCAAACAGGATATAAGCAGCCTATTTAAGCGAATCCTCAACCTATGGAACAAAAACTGTGATATAGCAATAATTATTTCAACAACTGCACACATAAAAGTTGGTTATGCGAGTAGTAAAATGGTTCTCATGCACAGGCTTATAGTATTGTCCTTTCTGACAATTAGAACCTTCATCTTTCTGGATAATTGGCATAAAATTTTCAAACATCAAAGATTTCAGATAATAAGTACATTTATCGAACAAGCTGTGCCTTTGACTGGATGACATACAAAGAAGTTACTAACATAAAGCAGGATCAAAAGACAGGGCTTTCGCTTACCATAGACCCAACATTATAATATATGGTCATACAGAAAATGTAAGAAATTAAACTAAAATCAAACCAAGATTTTGTCTGTACCTCTTGACCTCTTTTCTTGTGAGAGCTGTAAATAATAAAAGCATGCCAAATCAACCTTCATCTGCTCTATGTTGAGTTTACCATCAATTAGATACATGTTTGGGTCCATGTATACCAATTCTTGATCAATTTTAAACAAGATATGCTGCTGCAACACAGTATCCAAGTGACAACAATTAGTTAGAAGGATGCATTTGTAACACTCCAAGAACAGCTCATTGTTATAATCAACAACCTAACCCTCTAGACATAACATTCACCAATTACGCATTACATGTACATTTATTAATGGTCCTCTCATGAGATACAAAAACGCCATTTGCTATGAGAATCCGGAATTTTGAAATTCAGTCTAGGTCCATAATTTTAAACATTGAAAACGTAAAAAAGATGTAACTGTTTATTATCACAAATTTACAGCCAAAAAACATGGAGTGAGTATAGAAAAAAAGGAAAATAAGCAAATTTCACATTTTTCTTAGGATACTCACACAAGATTCATCAGAACAAACATGTCGACCCTTGGAGATTTCATTTTGCAATAAGTTGGAGGAACCAATGGAGAAGCTGTTTATGTTTCTGTGAGTTTTTGAATCGCCTACATCAGCACAGGATCCAGTTATTCTAGAATCATTGGCGTGGTTGGATTTAGAACCATTGGATTTGTGTGAGGAGGTGCTATGCTGAAGATTGGCAGGAATAGATTCATCAACTGTACATCTCGAAGCAACAGGTGAAACATCCTATAGAACACCAGAACTAATATTTGAGGTTTGATCAACTGAGAGAACGAAGATATTGATTCAGTTGTAAGAGTTTATTACCTGGACTTGAAGAGAGGGAGCATCCTTTTTGTTCACTGCAACCGAAGGGACAAGATAAATATTTTTTCTCGAATAGATGACTTAAGATTAAAATAAACATGACCACTCCACGAGGCTTACGTTCATCAGAAGTTGCAATGCCTTCCACGAAACACCTGCTACTTATTCTGTCTGAGCGAATGTTATCATCATTTTCTCCTTCATCGTCAGACAGAATGATGCGTACACGCTTTCGGTTAACTGTAAGACTACCAGAGGATCTGGATAAGCTCCTTGCAGGAGATCCACATGGAATGGAAGAAGCAACAGGTGTACTTCCACAAGTGGGTTTTTTCTTTCTCTTGCCTTTTGTAGATCTAAGTAGGGACATCAAAGTAATATCTTCCTCCGATTCATCGCAAGTGTCATAAGATTTTACTTCATGAGCATTGGCTTTATGTTCCTTTGGTGAAAAGCTACCATCAGACCCATCATCTGCTGATAGGTTATCCAACTCTGTTTGTGTCTCGGAACAGAAATCACCTGGAGAACCTCCTGGATGGATCTCAGCATCTTTGGATTGCTTTAATTTGTCAATTAAAATTTTTGCCGACCTGGAAACAAGCCATAGATTATTGAACACTCACATATTAGCTGAAGAGAAGGTTGCATTTGCAATAGGCAATCTTAAATACACATCAAGGCATAGCATATTCCCAGTGAAGTTTTTTCTAACGCTGACTAGGACTTGTGTCCAAAGTTGCAAAATAGGTAGCAGAACAATTTACCTTGCCTCGTCAGCATCATCAAAGCGAATCATGTGGCTGTAGTGCATATTTTCTAGGGCAGACAGCTGCAATGAAGATAAGTTTCCTTTAACAGCAATCCTGTCATAAAGAATAACAATCTTCAGCAGAAATGAAAGATTTACCTTTTAGTTACAAATCTTTCATTGTTAGGTGGAAATATTGTAACCAAAATATTTCGAATATTCTGTTCAGCCTGCTAAACATGTCAAGGACATTTAGTTCCGATATGTAAAAGCACGCCAGCGAAAATGTGAAAAATAAGGCTAGCTACCAAAGGAGAATGAAGCAATTGCAAGTAACTGATTGCTTTGGTGAGGCTACAATTGTCAGCAGCTTAAATCCAGTAAATTAATAGGTAACACCTCACAACTAGATATCTCCAAAGGCAATAGGGAATTTTTCTTTAAGATAATTACCTGTAACCCTCTCTACATGCGTCCAAAGCACCTGAGTAATCCCCAGTGCAGTCCAAAACATCCCCGATGTTTATCTTTGCCAGTGCTTGCCCCTGATGGCAATATTGTTTTGAGAACAAGTGCCAAAAGACATTTCAATTAGGTTGCTCTAGTTATTCAGATTCAGTAAAAGCTTCATTCATGTACTAATCATTAGAATCAAAACCTAATTCACAATCATTGTGCAATAAAAGAATGGAAGAATTGCAAGTTTAGTTTGCAGACTCCACACTGGAAAAATGAAGCTACTAATTCATAGGCATCACAAATCAAATCACCTCCAAGTTTCCAATCAAACGGTAAGATTCCCAGGCTTTTTGATACCATTTAAGAGCTTTACTGAATCTCCGGAGCTTCTGGTATGACTCCCCAACAACCAGAAATGAATCACTAAGTTTCTCCTTGTCACAAAGGTCATTTGCTATCCTCTTCTTCCTTTTACCATATTCACCAAGCTAAGAACAATTAAACATTTAAATATTAAAGACAGAACTATATATTAAGGATTATTGCTAGGATGAAAAAATTGAGAAGTAAAGGCAATATCCCTTTCACTGTTTATTTCAATAAAGGTTATTTTTCTCCACTCTGAAAAAGCTTCTGTTTTCAAGTAGGCTACAATGTTGTAACACAATCAGGACTAAAAGGTGATCATACTATTCGTTATGAAAACATTTGATGCATAAATGATGACAGTGAATTAAGAGTGACCATAGCAACATACTTTTAGCCAAGCAAAGATCATCCTGGATTTCTCGACAAGGCAATCAAGGGAAGAATTCTGTTTCAGTAGAAATTTCCGTTCGCTCTCTGTTCCTCTGGCCATTTCTGTATTCCTTTCGAGCTTCTTAAGGTTTAACTCTTCAGTTCTTATTTCACTCATCACTCGCATTGCTTCTCTTACAGTTGTGATATTTTGATGTATTTGTTCAGTCAGCGCAACCTCATCTTCCAATGTCCTTGCCAGTTCAAGCGCCTTTTTATAAGATGCAAGGGCTTCTTCATAACTTTGATTTCTGTAATGCAGCTCCCCGTGATTAATATAACCTTTCGCTTCCCCTTGACAGTGTCCAATCCGCTTGCAGATAACAATATCCTTTTTAATGTGATCACGTGCTTTTTCCCATTTCCTCAGCTCCATGTAAACATTTCCGAGGTTGTGGTGGAGCCTACTGCGTGTAGCATCACCCTCAGGGACTTCTTCTTCCTGACATATCTCCAATCCTTCTGTAAGAATCTTCTCTGCTGCATTCAAGTTGTCAAGATCAATTTCAAGCATTCCAAGGTTATTATGGGCATCAATGTACTCCTTTACAAAAGAAACTTTCTCGGAATTCGACTTCTTCTTTATAGTTTGTGCAAGTTCCATGGATAGTTCAAAATACTTCTTGGCATTCCGAATAGACAAGTGGTCATCGTCGGACTTCAAAAACATTTCATGGTAAGTTCGTCCGAGCTGCGTGCTAGCTCTTTGTTGCTCAATGAGGTCATCTTCATCCTTGGCAAGATCGAAATGCTTTTTCTGCCAAAATAGTAAGAAGAAAACCAAAATTATACTATCACCTAATTCTAATGTCAAATAACAGATTAAAATTAATCCCCGTTAGAAAATGCCCAAAATCAAAAGCGAGATATACAAGCAAACCATCACTTGTATAAACACCATTCAACAAGAAGCAAACTCAGAAAAATTAAACAAGGCAAAAAAGGAATTTTGCATCGCTCTTGAAATACCTGGAATTTTAGGGCTTCTTCGTAATCGCCGAGACGGAGGTGGAGCTCGCCGAGGGACTGACACGTGGCGAGCAGCTGCTTATGGGGCAGGTACCTAATGGAGACCTCGTAGTCCTTGCGCAGCCACCGGAGAGCCTCCACGTACTCGCCGCGATTCTTGTGCAAGTCGCCGATGAAGTTCGCCCAACGCGCCTCCTCCTGGCGATTCCCCTCCGCCTCCGCCGCCTTGTAAGCCCGCTTCGCAACAATCAGCTGCTGCTGCTGGCTCGACTCCTCTTTTCGACGCATTTTGCTGGAGAATCGTGATCAATGACTTGTATTCTGATTGCCAATTCGGTCGGCGGATTTTATTCTAGAGTATTTGTCAAGTGAAATTTTCCCGCCAACTATTTTTAGATTTTTGTTTCTGTGGTAATTGTGGTTTGGAGGTTGGAATTCGAGCAATACAACTGTGTATGTGCCCCAATGAGAAAATCTTACTCCCTGCAACCCCCAAAAAATTATGAACTTTGAATTCAACACGAATTTGAATAAGTAAAGAAAAAAAGTAAGAGAAAAAAAGATAGTGAAAATAATGTTAGTGGGAAGTGTGGTCCACATTATTATACTATCTCCGTCCTATAAAAGATGTCACACTTTCCTTTTTAGTTTATCCCACAAAAGATGTCACACTTCTATTTTTGGAAAAAGTTTTCTCTCACATTAATATAAAAATTATATTTTCTCTCTTCATATAACACACAAAACAAAACCTTCTAAAATTCTGTGTTATCCCACAAGTGTGACATCTTTTGTGGGACAGAGGAAGTAATAGTCGTCAAAGAGTATGGACTTTAGATTCGGCACGAATTTTAATAAAGAAAGAAAAAAGTGAGAGAGAAAAATGGTAGTGGAAATAATGTTAGTGGAGAGTGTGGTCCACATTATTATAATGGTATAAGTGTCGATGGTAATAATATAAGTTGTAAATAAAATGATTTGCATAGGTAGTATGTGGTTTGAATTTTTCTAAACTAGAAAGTTCATACTCTTTAGGGACGGACGAAAAAGGAAATAGTTCATATTTTTTGTGGATGGAAGGAGTATTAGTTTATTCTAAAGAGATAATTATATGATAATTAGTTATAATTATTCTTTTTAATTAAAATAATCTTATAATTCAATTTAAGATTATATTTTTGATATTTTTTCATCCATGAAACTGAACACCACCTAAATGTATTATTCATCTCGTCTTTGAAAAGTATGAACTATTTCTTTGTTAGTCTTGAAAAATATGAATTTTTTAATTTTGAAATAGTTAAATAACATATTACCCTTGCACATCATTTTATTTACAACTTATATCATTACACCATTTTATTAATGATGTGGAGTCCACTCTCTACTAACACTATTTACATTACCATTTATCTCTCTCTTACTTTACTAATTATATATACAAACTTGTGCCACAGTAAATATTCATACATTTTAGCGACAGAGGGAGTACAAACTTTGAGAATCGGCTTTAATACAACATTGATAAAATAAAAAGACAAATAAAAAGAAAAAAATTGGAGTGTTGTGAGTGAATAGTGAAACCAAACTAATATAAAAAAAAGGACTTTTATTTTGAGACGGTGGGAGTAAAAAATAAAAGAGTTAAATAAAATTGTGCATGTGTATTTATTATGGCTTGTTTGATTGGAGTGAAGACTGATAATTTTGGCACGACACGAAAATCCATTACGAACACGCACAAAATTAATAGATTTTGGTAAAATTTTATTGAAATCATATCTGTATCGGGTTGAGTCATTTGGAATTTGATAATTTTGGGATAGGTTTGAGTAACCCATTCAAAAGTAATGCTCCCTCCATTCACCAAAAATAGTTCCATTTGTGGATAGCACTGATTTTAATACAAAATTGGTGAAGTATGAGAGAGATTGAGATAAAATGGGTAAATTAGGAGAGAGAAAATGAAAATAAGGATAGAGTAAGAAAAATAAAGATAAAAAGTGAGTAATAAATTGAAGGTAATTTCTAATTTTAGTATGAGACTAATTTTGATTGACGGACAAAAATGGAAAGAGGAGACCATTTTTGGTGGACAAAAGGAGTATTATTGCTTTCTTTCTTTTTTATAAAAATATACTTTAGTTTTATTCTTTATATTTGAGTAAATTTGGTTTAATCGTGTAAATCATGATCAAAATATTATATTGTGTCGCGTATGAATCGTATTCAGGTTTGAAGTTAGCAGGTTGGGTTCGTGTTCGGATTGAAAATTTCTTCAACAGGTCGAGTTTGGGTTAATGCTTATTGGATTAGGTCATTACCTAGTGATGCTTATTTTAGAGTACCTGGACCAGTGCATGCAAATTATCAAGTTTAATTAATTAACTCTAATAATACTACAATACTACAATTACAATGTCGTAGCAGTGTTTCAAGTGTCGATCCACAGGGAGGTGAAAGATTGTTTACACTTAAAAGCATACAAAAACATGTGAAGATTTGATTTTTGATTTTGAAAGTTGTTGACAAAATAAAGCTACAAGTTAGGTAAAGAAAAGACTTTCAAACGGGAAAACACGCCACTCCAAGTTGCTCACTAGATTTGTATTGTTCTACACCTTTAACAATTAAACATATGAAAGGATTACAACATCAACCTAATCATATACATTGAACATGTACACGATGAGTAGTTCACAATTAGCTAAATACATAACCTATGAACCAATTTTCAATGTCTATAAACTCCTGCGGAAGCGCGGAAAAAATAAACACCTACTATAATCACCTATTTAATCCACTATCAAATTATCCTTTGAACAATTCTAATTCAGTAGCATACCAACAACCGAACATTCTTGAACTATGTTAAAGAGACAATAGCAAAGGAAAGAACAACACTACATTATTAGCCAAAAACGTAGTGAATAAACATTAAGCACATTGTTGGTAACAAGCATATGAATTCAATGGTGTAAAAACATCGATACAAAGCCTAGATTACAACTTGGAGAAACATAGAGAGTTTAGCCTAAAAACATGGTGGAATGCAACAAAAATCGTAGAAAGCATGCTCTCGTTGAGTGGAATTGGGATTTGGAGACGGATCGTCGGAATGTTGGCCATAATTTCTTCATTTTCTTCTTCCTCCTCTCTTTCTCTCCTTTCATCTAAGGGTGGGAAATTATACCGAAATACCGGAATACCAGACTTACCGTACCAAAAAAATACGGAAAATATTGATTTTTTGGTATACCGTAGTTTTCGGTACGATAACGGTATTAGATTTCCTATACCGTGGTATACCGAATCTTCGGTATGCCGGTATATAAGCATACCGAATCGGCAATATATACCAACGCTTCGGTAAAGTTCGGCTCTTTCGAGCCTCCTCGCCTCAGGCACGACTGCGTCTGCTTGTTGGATGGTGACCAACTGAGCTATACGAGCTTGTATGAATGCCCCCGTCATGCCAATACTCAAAATTGGTCAAAATCACGTTCCGCACCTTCAACTTTTCAACGACGTCACTCGTGCCTGTGATACCTCTAATACAATCGACTATGTGCGTGGTGTCGATGATCATCCCGACAACAACCTTGATCATCCTTCAACTTTTCAACGACGTCACTCGTGCCCGTGATACCTCTAATGCAATCGGCTATGTGCGTGGTGTCGATGATCATCCCGACAACAACCTTGATCCCAACATCCTCTAAAACACTTGAATGTAGAAATGTGCATTGGATGTTACACAACTCGTAGTACTTCACTCGGCAATCTAGATGTACTTCTCCGTTGATTGATTCGTCAGCAACGAGGATGTTGTAATCTTCGAAATAAACAAAATATTCCCTCCGTCCCAGATTAAGAGTCACTTTTTGCCATAAAATTTCGTCCCAATTTAAGAGTCATTTTTAAAATTTTCCATATTTGGTCATACAATTTTACCCCATTCTTCATCAAAATTACATAAAAATGCCATTATTTATATTAAAATAAATCAAAACAAAAATCAAAAGTCAAAAGGAGCCCACCTTCAACCAACTTCACCATCTCACTTCATTTATTACACACTATACCATCTCACTTCATTTATTACACACTCCATCATCTCACTTCATTTATTACACACTTCAACTTTTTCTTAAAAATCGAGCCATAACAATAAGTGACTCCAAATGTGGGACGGAGGGAGTAACAATTAAGTGATAGCTTTTGGATGAAACACACTGAATTAGTAAGAGTACCTTCTTGGACTAGATTGTGTCTCACAATGTACACCTTTGAGAAAGAAAAAACAAAGAGTTAGATTTGAGTTCGTGCAATTCAGAAAACAATAAATGGAAACAAACCTTAAACTTGCAGAGATCAATAAGTTAAAAAACTAAGTAATCTTGTTCCAACAATGCATGTGAAGTCGAAAAGGCTCTCCATCCTGCTCCACTTAGAGAACTAGTATCCAACGTGTAACTCGTTTCGTACTGATCGACATTGTCATCCACCAAGACTACTTGGCTATTGTGATTATGGGTGGAGACTTATACCGGAATACTGGACTTAACGTACCGGTATTTTTGGTATTTTTTCGTAACGGTATTAGATTTCCTATACTGTGGTATACTGAATCTTCGGTATACCGGTATTTATGCCAGTATATACCGGCATAACGAGTCGTCGATATATACCGATGCTTCGGTATACCGTGGTATACCGAAAGTTTGGCTCTTTCGAGCCTCCTCGCCTCATGCACGACTGCGTCTGCTTGTTGGATGGTGACCAACTGAGCTATACGAACTTGTATGAATGCCACCACCATGCCAATACTCAAAATTGGTCAAAATCACGTCCCACACCTTCAACTTTTCAACGACGTCACTCGTGCCCGTGATACCTCTAATGCAATCGGCTATGTGCGTGGTGTCGATGATCATCCCGACAACAACCTTGATCATCCTTCAACTTTTCAACGACGTCACTCGTGCCCGTGATACCTCTAATGCAATCGGCTATGTGCGTGGTGTCGATGATCATCCCGACAACAACCTTGATCATCCTTCAACTTTTCAACGACGTCACTCGTGCCCATGATACCTCTAATGCAATCGGCTATGTGCGTGGTGTCGATGATTATCCTGACAACAACCTTGATCCCAACATCCTCTAAAACACTTGAATGTAGAAATGTGCCTTGGATGTTACACAGCTCGTAGTACTTCACTCGGCAATCTAGATGTACTTCTCCGTTGATTGATTCGCCAACAACGAGGATGCTGTAATCTTCGAAATAAACAAAATAACAATTAAGTTATAGTTTTTGGATGAAACACACTGAATTAGTAAGAGTACCTTATTGGACTAGATTGTGTCTCACAATGTACACCTTTGAAAAGGAAAAAACAAAGAGTTAGATTTGAGTTCGTGCAATTCAAAAAACAATAAATGGAAACAAACCTTAAACTTGTAGAGATCAATAAGTTAAAAAACTAAGTAATCTTGTTACAACAATGCATGTGAAGTTGAGAAGGCTCTCCATCCTGCTCCACTTAGAGAACTAGTATCCAACTTATAACTCGTTTCGTACTGATCGTCATTGTCATCCACCAAGACTACTTGGCTATTCTAGTTTCATCTCTCTTTTTTCGTCCATGGATGTCTGAAAAATCCCCAAAATTGCATTCCAATTATTTGAAAACTGAAAATCAGCGGTTACTGCGTCAACGCACCCGACCACGTGAATTATTGAGCATAAAATTCACCCGACCGCGTGGCTCATTTTCGGCCTCTCCTGTTTCTTAATCACCCGGCCGTGTGAAGGTCTCTGAAATTGTAGGAACGCCTCAAAGCTTGTTTCCATGTTCATTTTCACCATCAATTCCGCTTCATACACCAAAAACACACTTTTTGCAAGCATCCCGAATTCAATTCTTACTATAATTGGCATAGCACATTTGGTATAACCAACACATATATGCATCATTACATAAAACCAAAACAATTTATGGCAAGACAATATCATTTGCATAGATAAATATTATCTCAAAATATTCCATACTTTTCATTTGTATATAAGTTCGAAAGTTCACCTTAGGTCCTTGCAACTTTGATTCAAAAATACCTCCTCCTTAGGGTATTACTTCCTTGCGAATGCCTTATCTCAAGAAAAATTAATAACAACTATTTAGCTTCAAGATAAGTAAAAGTAGATGCCATGCACCTAGGATCATATCACGTCTCATTCCTTAAAAGACATCAACTTAAACCATTCAACTAGGAGAATTAATTCTTTTGCAAGGAATACATTAATCGGGAGATTACATGACTAATATAACCATAAATTACTTTACTCCAATTTTGCTAGAGCACATATTAATCTAAGGCACGTAATCTCTAAAACTACTCTTCAACATAGCTTACTAGTTAAATAATTCAAATCTCAAGAATTAATTATGCTCATCAAATAAGTTGGACTAGACCAATTCTAATATTTAAAGAAAGACTTGAGCTCTACTAATTTGATTTAAAAAGGATCCATTCCATGTAGTAGAGAGTAAATAAAAGAGGCCCAAACTTAATTAATTCAAGGTCCAATCTTTTAGCCCAACAAGGAAAATAAAACATGAAACCCTACTCACTTTATACTCCCTCTGCGCCTCTCCCCTCCCCCAACGTCTCTCTTTCTCAACTTTCTCTCGCTACTGCCTGAAAACGGCGGCCACCACCGGTTGCGCAGGCGCTGCTCCGGCCACCGCCGTTGCCATTGCTCGGAAGGTAAGTTTATCTCATTTTTGAATTTTGTAAAACAAGATTCTAAATTTTAAATCTTTGCTTACAATTTCCATAAATTAAGAGGAATTGAAAACTCATTAAAAAGGACCGAGGAGTGCCGCCCCTTTGCCGGATTTCGCCACCGTCGCCAGGCTGCCGCCGCCGCCGCGGGTCTGCTGGAGAGCAGAATTCCAGCCAAGGTATGTTTATTTCATTTCTTTAGTTAAATTCCTACTTGGGTGGCTTCATATATTTGTGATTTAAGAGGCTACGATTTTTCCTATTTATGCATAAAAGTTGAGATTTTGAAGAAGTACTAAGCATGCTTGTATTTTGAGTTTTGGGATAGAGATATGTACTAAATAATGGCATGCTTTAAAGAAAGAATTTGGTAGGGAACTTACTTAGATAATGAGAAAACTTGGTGAGTGAACAAAATGCAACTTTCCTTTACTTGCTAGCTAAGCTCTTGAAGCACCTTCCTCTAAGCTTGAATGTGTGGAAACATGGATTTTTGTGGGTGGAAAAGATACATTTATGCAATGAAGCTGATGAGAGATTGTGATGGGAAAAAGGTTGAGAGAGATGTTCTATTTATAGTGAATTTCTTACCATGTGATCTTGAATGTGACTACAAGAAACATAAAGCTATTCTCCTCAAATTCATCATACTCATCATGATGTTGGAGACTTTATTCCTCTGATTCTAATCAACTTACTATGCTAATTAATTCATTGTTGGAGCATGCATGGGGAAGGGTCTATTCTTGCAAGATTTTGAAAGATGGTAACGCGTGTGTGCTTTGGTGTCACCATCAATAGAATGATGTCAAAGTTGTTCTTTCATGGACTGTTTACTCTTTGACTAAATAAGGAAGTAGAGTGTAGAAGTGCTTTGTCTTCTAGTATGACAAACTTATTTTCCTTTGACTACATGACATGGTTTGAAGAGAAATAGTGGGCATTCAAGAAGAAGGAATGGCTATTCGAGAAATTGTAGAGTACTAATACTAGAGAGTTGATAATTATATTCACATGTATTGCTACTGTATTACTCATGTTAAAGAGCATTATCTCATATATGTACATGGACACTTAATATTCTTCTACTATACTTGCTCTTGCATAAATCATTCCTCGGCTTGTATTTATCATTCTAGCAAGCTTCCTTTCTCACATCTTAGTAATTAATTGTTCTTAACATAGGTAAAAATGCAAAGCAAGAAAATGTAGTAGTTTAAAGTACTACTCTACTTTATGGTATCATTCACTTTCTATATGAAACTATTATTAGCATTAAAATAAATGTGGGATGTTACAACTAGTGTCGTTTATTTCTTAAGGTAAGGAAACATGTGAATTGGTGCTGCAACATTTCATGATAGGTAGTCAAAGTCTACCTAGGCTGTGAAATTTTATATCTTTTCTACAAAGATCCGACTGTGTCACATCATGTGAACGTCGTTCGCGACCAGTTTACTATGCAGAAGAATTAAACTTGTTTGCTTCTTATACACTTAAATTTTGAGAAACATCTTACAAATGTATAAGCAAACACCAGTGCGATAAAATTACTTATTTTTCATCTTGGGTTAAAAGTGGATTGTAGATTTATTGTATACATGTATATGTATCCATGGAACATGCTTGAAACATGCTTTTCAGTATACCAATCATGATATAAAATTCCTTGATTAGTGATTAGCTGCGGGAGAGTGTAAAATCAACACGATCCCTAAAAGTATTTGAAAAGTAATTATGAAATACGAGTCATGTGGAAATCAACCCGAACCAAATTACAAGTAATTTTTCCTCTTTATTGTGTTAATCTCAAGTCTTACCTTCTTGAACTGTTTGGTCTTTTTTTTTATTCAAAATTCAAAATCAAACAAATTTATTGCTTTTTAGTAGTTTTAAATCGCTTTAACAATAAATCTCCTCTGTGATTCAATACCTTTTGTACTATATTCCACGTCTGTATACCTACAGAAGCAATATTTTTAGAGATTTATTGCTTGTATTTTGAATCTAAATTACGCCATGAAAATGGCAACAAACCATATTTCATATTTTCATCTTCATTCCATCACCTAAGCTATGATTGATGCAAGAGAAACCGTAGACTTCAAGATTCAACTTGATTGGTTCTTTCTAGTTATTTATTCTTATTTAGTACACCCCTTGTTCCATAGTAGTAGTGATACGATCATGAAATCCATGCATCAAAGCTTATACTTGCAGCTAGCTTCAATCAGAATTCTGCCCATCGAGATGACATCCAAAAGCTCCGAAACTACCACCAATATCTTCATCTTCGAGAGAGCTTCGCGTGAGTATTTTACACTCCCCAATCAGAGCCCGGAGGAGGGAGTTATGGCAGTTTTACTGAAGCCGCACAGTGCAGAATGCGCTACCCGGGGGGGTGACTTTAAGCCGAGCGGGTGGATGCCCGAAGGCATAGTTGAGGCAGAAAGTTCCACCCGGCCGGGTGGCTTTTGGCCACCAAATTCCACCCTGGCGGGTGGCCACCCGGAAGGCACAATTGAGGCAGCGACGTCCACCCGGGCGGGTGGTACTTGGACGGCTAAGCTATCTGGGCGGGTGGCCCACGCAGAGACTAGACTTTTTGGGCCTTTTTCTTGGAATTTGGCCTCCAACTATAAATAGGACTTTATCTCATTTTCTTCTTAGATTGTGATTGAATTAAGATATCTCCTTTGTGAGTTTTTCCTCTTTGAGGAATGTATCTAATTTCTTCTTTGAAGGTTGTTTGTTTACATCATTGATTGATTCGAGTAAAGGTATGCATAAATTGGGTGTATCCATTGAGTAGTGGAGCAAAGGGGTGATAGAGCTATTGAAAGTTGCCTAGGGTTGTTTCCATTCTTTTGGCCAAGGTCCTATGGTCATAACTCTTTTATCTCATCATTATACACATGCTTTCCATTCCTAATCTTCCATTGATTCTTGTTTAGATTCAATTTTTGTGGTTGGATCTCTATTTATATCTTTATTGTTCTTGATAAATTAAAAATCAATCTCACAAAAATATCTAGATCAATCATCATAAATGGGTAATTCATTGGGAAATGGAACATAAATTACATGGATCCTTATCAAGTAGGAGTCATTTTTTCCATTTTGGTACGTTATACAGTAGTGGACTCATTTCTCCTTTTAGTAAAAGTCAACACATTTCTTCTCACTTACTTTACTCATTCTTATTTGATTCTCTCTTCTTCTCTATACCTTTTTTCATTTTCTACTTTATTCTATCTTCGTCTCCCTACATCTTACTTCATTCTTCCTTAGTTAAATCACTTAACATATTTTTTCGTAAATCGCGTGCCGAAAAGAAACGACTCCACTACCATGGAATGGAGAGAGTGATACTTTTCTTTTTATAATTGCTACATTGTCTATAAGTAGCTAAATAATACTCCCTCCATTGCAAGTAGGTGAAACATATTCCTCTTTAGTACGTCCCAACTTAAGTATGACGTTTTCTTTTTTTTTGCAATTTGACTTACATTTTTCTCCTACTTTATCATCTTATTTCTCTTATTTTATCATCTCTCTTATTTTATTTTATTTTTCTTACTTTAATCTCCCCTTCTCTTTTTACTTTATTTTCCATTTGCATTTAATTGAGTATTTTTTACTTTATTTTCCATTTGCATTTAATTGAGTATGATATGTGAGTTGAATTATTGTGT
This sequence comes from Salvia hispanica, assembly GCF_023119035.1. NCBI lineage: Eukaryota > Viridiplantae > Streptophyta > Magnoliopsida > Lamiales > Lamiaceae > Salvia > Salvia hispanica. Next base: position 51,212,752 of record NC_062967.1, read on the forward strand.
ACATTGCGCCTCTTTGGTATCGCAGTATGACCACAAATCCACTGCCGCTGGATGAGCAATTAGTGAGTATATTCACGTACGTTTCAAGCTTAAGAGTTTTATAGTAGCATGCTTAGCCAAGAAAATAAATAATTATTCTATGGTCGGAATATATTGCATCTTGATAACATCAAAATATTCCATCCATTTTCTTTCCAAAGATGGGAACTAGTCGGAGGGAGGTTTGAGCGAGAAATTTACGAATATAGGTCTCAATTTGCTGATATTTTGAGATTTGAGATTAAATTTGCCGACTTTTCAGAATATTAGATCGAGACATACAAATTTTTTACAATAAGGGTTTTTTAGTTTTTTTAAAAATCTTTGTTCTCTTCTTTTTTGTTATTCCCTTCCAACATTTATCAATTGACAAAATTACCCACTTATAACCAATTTCTGAAAATTTTATTGCAATTTCTACCGCCCCTACATTTTTAAAATTCCACTCATCTTCACTCTCTCCATATATTTTGTTTTGTAAGCATACAAATCTCTCCATATACTCCTTCATCCGCCATTAGGGCGTGTTCACCTTGTTTGATAGAGGAAGATGAGAATTAAAACATGATAGATTTCTGGCTGAGGGGCCCACATGATTAATATCTATAACTAATGTTCAGTATACAAGATATATGTCATGTTTAGATTTATGAAAAAATTAATGATTATTATCTCCTTTATGAGTGGATCAAAAAGCCCACACTGCATTTGTTCAGTTGGATCTCGTCAAAGCAGGTCTGAGATCGAGAAGAAAGAAGAGTACGAGCTCAACTCAACTGAAAACGGGAGCTCAATCAACTGCTCGATGAGGGATGGTCAACACGGCAGTCCTCGACGATTTCTTGATGGTCATTTTCGCCGGGTTTGTGATTGCCGACGTTCTCATATTCGCTAGAGTTTCCGTGGTAGAGAGAAGATGGCTGCTGTTGCATCAGATTCTCCATTTCTTCCCACCATCTACTATCCATATGCCTCTTTCCTTCAACCCAATTTTTTTTCACCTTCCAAGAAAATAAATTAAATTAAATTAAAACAACAATCAACATTCAACACTTTTCTGACTATCAATTTGTTGAACTAACAAGCAAAATAGTTCTTGAATCCACCAACATCTACCACTGTGGACCTGCTGCAACTTCTGTGAAGACGATTGATGGCTTTTTGCTATTTTTGCCCTAATAAAAAATCTCAGTGCAAATTAAAAGAGGGGCGAAATCAAAATTGACTGGTAAAAAATATAATCTTTACTCCATTTCTGGGTTTGTGGGCCCAGGCAAGCTTCAAAAACCACCTCTTTAGCAAGATTTTTTTTTCCGGCTATTTCGAAGATGAACAGTGAGGGCCCAACCCATTTCTAGGGCCTTCAACAATTGAGTGAATGAAACTGAACGGTGGATTTAGCTCAGATATGAACCCTTTTCTTGGCATATCTAATAAACTGAACAGGCCCTTAGGATTCTCATTTCTTGGCGGCACGAGTTTTAAGAAATGTTAAGAAAAGTGGATGGAATAAAGTTAGTGGAATATGAGTTCCACTTGTATTTATTAGTTTTACATGAAATGCGAGTGGAATGACTTAGGGAAAGGTGAGACGCTAATACCATTTATGGTAAAAGTGAATAGAGACTTCTATTTGCAGACGGATTAAAATGAAAAAATGAGACTCATATTCGCGGACGAAAGGAGTACATACAAAAAAACTAAAATTCAAAATTAAAATTCATTTTAAAGATATCATAAGTATATAAATTAGGTATTGTTTCAATTATTAATGTTTAACTATTGTTTGTTATACTTGATAACATATTTAATTTGATATTACGCATTAGGCATAATATTAGTTTAAAATTAAAGAATTTTTTTATCATTTCTTAGACTAAAATACACTAATTCTTAATATTAAAAATTAAAAGCTACCAAATTATGTAATTTACTAAAGCATAACTAATCAATATTAGTACTTAATAGGCAAAACTAATTCGTATCATACTTGTTAACTTAGAAAAAAACGTGTGTAGTACTTTTAACTAATCAATAAATGTGTATAATATTAATATGGGCCAAGCCACTAATTAGTTATTACCACTAATCAAATATCAATAGAAATCAAATTAGGTTATTTTACTGTTTTGCAGTACTGTTGCGAAAAAGGCAGAAAAAAAAAATAAAAAATTAATAGAAATCAAATTAGGTTATTTTACTGTTTTGCAGTACTGTTGCGAAAAAGGCAGAAAAAAAAAATAAAAAATTAATAGAAATCAAATTAGGTTATTTTACTGTTTTGCAGTACTGTTGCGAAAAAGGCAGAAAAAAAAAAAAAAAAAAAGTACAAGCGAAACAATTGTGGTTTTCTCCTGCGATACACAACAGCTGCATAAATTTGGTCCTTCTACTGCGCTGCTTTGTGACTGCGCAATGGTGGCGAAGAAAGGGAGCAGGGGAGGAACGGTAGGCGATGATGCAGGTGAGGAACTGTCACGCGATCCTCTGCAGGCCATCCTCTTGGCCGATAGCTTCGCCACTCTCTTCCGCCCTATCACTCTCGAACGCCCTAAGGTAATCCCCCTTTTCTATCGGTAGTCTCTTCTACGCTTTGATTATTGATTTTTCCGCGATTCGTACCTGAGCATACCTCAATTGAAAAGTTACCGTGCATAGGGTTTGAGATGGAAGACATTGTTCGGTTTGAATTCGTGTTGCCACCTCTAGGGTCTTCGTTTCAGTGACTTTTGAGGATAGAGAGATGAATCTGTTTTACTAGCTCGTAATGCGAAATATTGTTTGTAAGCACTAGGAGTTAATGTGTTTTTGCAGTTGTGTTGGGGTAGGATAATACTTGAGTCGCCTTTGCTTCTGTCTTTTGTTGATTTTTTATGTATGTTCTAAGGTACTGCTACCACTGGTGAATGCGCCTATGATTGAGTACACCTTGGCGTGGCTTGAGTCGGCTGGAGTTGAGGAGGTTTTTGTGTTTTGCTGTGCTCATTCCAAGCAAGTGATTGAATATTTGGAAAAGTCCAACTGGCTCAATCAGCCAAACTTTTCGGTTTCTACAATAGAGTCTTACAATGCCATGAGTGCTGGAGATGCTCTACGGTTGATATATGAGAAGAATGTGGTATGTTGTGCCTACTACTTGTAAACTTTAGTGATTGCTTCATATTGGCTCTATTAATAGCTTGTGAATGGACAGAAATGTACTTTCATTTATGATGCAAATTATAATTCTTACAACTTGTCCTTTATAATTTTACTTGGTTTGGAATCTGTCTAAAATGGAGTTATTTGAAATGATTTTCTGAAGATTAAGTCTCACTTCCTTCTCTAAGAAAAAGGGTCTAAATCCCCCAGGTAAAAAATTTAGTTTAGTCTAACTCTAACATGGATCACTTTTATATCGATGCATGGGCCTTATTTAAATAGGAAAAGGTTGCTTCACGTTTTTACAGTGTATTTCTGTCTTTAAGTTTGAAATAATCTAGTTTATTATGTTTGGTTCTCTTTGAAGGTACATGGAGATTTTGTTCTTGTAACTGGGGATACTGTGAGCAACATGCCACTAACCCAGGCGCTTAAAGAACACAAAGAGAGAAAGAAAAGAGATAGCAATGCAGTAATGACTATGGTAATCAAACAGTCAAAGCCGTCTCCAATAACACATCAATCTCGTCTTGGAACAGAGGAGCTGTTTATGGCAATTGACCCTGAAACGAAAGAGCTCTTATATTATGAGGATAAGTCTGATACTTCAAAAGGGACTCTCACTCTGGACAGGACTATGTTGCTCGATCGTTCTTCTATATCTCTTCACAATGATAAGCAGGTTCATATCTTTCTTTAAACAACTGTTTGTTTCCACTTTAAACCTTATTTACTGCAGAACCTAAAAGTAACTAAAAGAAAGGTATGAAAGGATGTTTATCCTATGTATTAGAATAAATGACTAGTAAATAAACAATAAGCTCCGTCTTTGAGATAATTACACGGTTACACCTATCTCTAGTTCTCTGCTGTTTTCAATTTCCTGCACATCCTTACTGATGCTTATAATAATCACACCTATCTCCATGACTAGTCAATCACCGACGCTTATAATTATTATATTGGAGCACATTCGGACATGGCCGCTCAGAAAGTTTGTCAACTGACCGGAGACATAGTTATGCTATTTCTCTTGGATTTCGTCTTTGTTTGCCTCACCTTCAATGTAGGATATATAGATACTCCTAAGCACAATATCACTGGATTTCCGTGTTTACAAATTGCAAGTTATTTCATTTTAACTCTCTTCTTATGGTAATATCAGTGCTACCCATCTAAGTCTAATTGGTGAGAGTTTCTAATTGAATATTAAGTGAAACACGTGGAAAATTGGTGCAATAAAGAAAGTTTATAGGTATTTCCTTTCCAGGGATGAGAGCTCCAATATGTTGAACCTAGCATTGATTGGGATTCAGTGCCAATTATGGGGAATCTGTGAAAACATTCACTAAATTAGGTAATGAGTGATCAAAGAAGAGGTCAACTAAAGAGAAAAGGATAGGCTAAGGCTACATTCTACGTTTTCTACTGAAATATGTTATATAGAATTTATTTTGGCGATTCCAAATGAATTAAGGAATTAAAAGATAACTTAAGTTTAAAACATCAAGTAATGAACAATATCAATCTATAATGGGATTAAATCGAAATTATCAAATTAAATGAAAGGATTGTAGTGACATGCATGCTATATTGCTATGAACTTTTGAATACTATTATATATTATAAATTGCATGAAAGCCTGAAAGGTTTCTGCTAGCTAGAACACTGGGACTTAATGTTTGCTTAGTTGTGTTTTCTGTCAAACTCTTAACTAAAACCCTTTCAAGATGTTTGAGAAGAACTATGTAGATATTCGAGTCTAACTGTTGTCAATTAATTTTCTTTGCAGGATTGCTATATTGACATATGTTCTCCAGAGGTTCTGAGTCTTTTCACTGACAATTTTGACTACCAGCATTTACGCCGTCATTTTGTCAAGGGGTTACTTGTTGATGATGTAAGTATTAATTAATACATGAAGAACACACTTTTGTTCTTGCGGTGGAAGTCCTCACTTAATATTTATCCTGACACTCAAAACTCCAGTATGAAGTAAGCTGTAAACTTCCCTGATTAACAAAGGGACATGTGTATGTGTATATGATTTTTTTTTGCATACTCACTAATTGTTTGGGCATGTTCTCAACAATACTGATTATTGTATTTTTATTTTTTATCACAAACAAAAATACAAAATGATGTGAAGATGTGATAAAGATCAGCGTGCCAAAGGTGTTATAATCAGACATTGTGCTATTTTAGAATGTGAAGTGGCTTATACTCATTGGTTAGTGTGTTTCTTTTCAACGAGTCTTTTATTCTGTTTCCTACAATATGGTACTCTTAAAAGTAAGGGATTTCTTAATGTTGCTAGCAACAGGAAGGAGTTCATCTCATAGATGGTCAAGATGAAGTAGGAGATAGGTTCTTCTCATGGTTGTTTGTGCTTAATAAGTTTCTCACATGCGATGTGTTGTAAAGTTGTTTCTGGTACACCCCGTTTCACCTAACTAGAATGCCAGGATTCAACCTCAGGACCCAGTTCATGTTTTGTTTAGTTATTTTTATGCCGGTCCCTTTCCCATAGTTTATGGAATGGAGTGTTGATGGAATTGGCATATATTGGATTTAGCATTAATGGCTCATTCAATGATATGCTGTCAAATATTAGCAGTTTATAGGCACAAGGGCGGGATTCCCTGAAGTTGTTAGTAAAATAATGCTTTCTTGCACCAAGTTCTGTGACAAGGGCGTGAGTCCCTGAAGTTGTTAGTAAAATAATTCTTTCTTGTAGCCTTATACTGGCATCACTCTTGTAGCCTTTTTTCCCTCTTCTGGTTGGTTATCTGTGGTGTAAGCATCAAGGGTACAACCAACATTTATCTTAAGAAAGTTTAACAAATGAGACTCTCATTGAGTTTCTATAGTCAGTTTTTGTTTTCTTTCTTTGGATTTACTTGATCCATTGATTTTATGTTGTTTTAATTTTCACCTTTGTGTTTAGTGACTTTAGACTGTAAATTATAATTATGTTATTGCACTCTGTATGTTTGCGCAAGTGTGAAGGTGTTTTCTGTTGAGCTTCTAAAGCTTGCTAAATCTAAATACTTGGCACTATTCAGCTACTAAAAGTATGAAAGCAAGATAAACTTCAGAGTCTGATAATGGGTTAAGCTAAGAAACATGTATTTGTTAGGCTTGCATTGCTTAAGTTATTTTGGCAGTTAATTGCCTTGTATCATAGTTTTATAGTTGTCATATTCATATTAGCTATCTTGTCTTGGTTGTTTCATTGGGCTGTTTCAATTATTGTTTCTGTACGTGTTGGCTATCAGCTATCTTATACTTTCTCCGTCCCATATATGTGACACATTTTGTTTGGGCACATATTTTTAGGTAGTGGTGTTTAGTGGTTAAATGAAGAGAGAATAAAGTAAGAGGGAGAAAAAAGTAGAGAGAAAAAGTAGGAGAGAGGATAAAGTAAGAGGGAGATTGAGTGTTGCTTTTTTGCAGTAAAAGAAAATGCCTCACTTAAGGTGGGACGGAGGGAGTAATTTTGGTCACCAGCAGCTCAAATGTGTCTGTGCTGCATAAGTGAAATTCATTTTGGTGCCTGGGGTTGGTCCATGGTAATTTAATACTAGTAGTTTGTTCATTGTTTATGATTGACGTATTATCATAGTTTTATCATCTTTGTTAATCTATTCGTGTACTAATCTCTTTATATGCACCCTTGACTGATATATTATTAAGTTTTTTTTTCTCTGTGTCTTTATAAACCTTCAAGGCTTCAAGCCAATGTCATGCTGCATCTTGTGGCATAGCCGCATAGTGGCAATTACGTTTTCTTTTTTACCCTTTTGGCATTTCCCAGAGGCTGAACTGAATTGCATTATAGTCAGCTTTATGAAATAATGTTAGAAGGCCTTTAATCTTTGTTCTAATTTTCTTCTCTTTTTTGCTCAGCTTATGGGTTACAAAATTTTCACCCATGAAATTCATTCAAGTTATGCCGCAAGGGTGGAGAACTATAGGAGCTATGATACTATTAGTAAAGATATAATACAGAGGTGGACTTACCCCTTGGTTCCTGACATTCAGTTTCTTCAGAATAGTCTGACAAAACTTGAAAGACGTGGAACTTATCGTGCTTCAGGTAAAATAAAATCCTGAAATTCCCTTCTTATTTCCTGTAGTCGTGTCAATTGTAAAAATTTGACTTTTTCTCCAGAATTATAACCGTCCATTGCAAATAATTATGTTCTAGGTTTAGGTAAATACTCAACTCCTTAATAGGGTCCCATTGGTATGCATTCAGTAAGAATCGGACCTTTTAATTTTCCAATTATGCTTGCTAAATTGGTTTCTTCTTATTCTTTTACCTTCAATTTCAAATTCTGAAGATGCAGTGGTTGAGTGTGGGGCGAATAGGTTCTTTCCCTTGAAAACAGTACCACATTAGCAAATTAGCACACACTTATTTTCTGTGTGATCAAATTCCAACTGCGCCACAATTTTATTTATTTGTTATAGTGTTTTATCTGTATTCTGTTGAATAGTTCTCAATGTTGTAAGAATCTGACTCTTGCAGAATTTCACGTCACTGGTGTGCAAATTTGACAGAACCGACTAACCTAGCACTTTTCTCTTGCAAAGGAACTTGTTTGAATAATATAAGAAGATTTTTGCTTCTATGATCATGCATACATGATAAAGTCATTTGACAAAAATCATAAAAAATTGACGAATGTATATAAGTTCTCCAAAACCATGAATTTGTGAGAACATGAGAAGTGCACTGTACCTATAAGTAACTTTCACTGGACTCGTATCATGAAGTCTAAGTGGCATGCTCTTTTGCCAGCTGAACAGTAAGCATTATTTTTTCTAATAATTATAGCATATCTTGCCTTCATGTTATGTACGCAAACACAACACTGGGTTTGAAATAATGGTATTTGGCTATATAGCAATTATTTAAATGTTCATCTTATCTGCTCTTTAGAATTATGGATATAAGTTTGTATGATGGGGTTTGTTGAGAAACTCTTGGCGATCCCTTTCATGATTTCTCTTGACTTTCCGCATGATGAACATTAATTTTACAGATGTAGGTCTCTCACGTTCTGCCAAAATGGGCCCCTTTACTGTTATTGGAAGTCGCACCACTATTGGAAAGCACTCAGAAGTTTCCAATTCTGTCATTGGTGAGGACTGTGTAATTGGATCAAATGTTTCAATTGATGGATGTTACATATGGAATAAGGTGAACATTGAGGATGGCTGTAGATTAAAGCATGCAATAGTGTGTGATGGGGTGACCATGAAGTCTGGAGCGGTCCTTGAAGCTGGTGTTGTATTATCTTTCAAGGTACACTTTGAAGTGCCTAACCTTTTTGGAGCCTCTATTCATTGTTTGTTGCATTGTTTACCTCTGACTTAACTTGCAATCTTGCATAGAAGTTTAAGCTGTGACTATTGGTGACTTAGTGTTAAGAGTCAATGCTGGATAAGTTTCACATACAAAATTTTTGTTTCACGATGACATCTAGTGAGAAGTCCTTAGTTTCTTCGTGTTGAAGTTACTCATTTTAATGGGATCCTAATTGCATCGGATCAGAATCGAGAAGCCTTCTAAAGAAACTCTAAAATGACTTGTGAAGGAATATCTCTGTTGATTGTATTGTAAAGGAATAAGTCTGTTGATTATATCCAAAACCATTAAGAACTCATTTCTGCTTTCCTGTCAAAAGTGGCAAAACACTTTTACTCCACTTCTGAAGAGGGAAAGGTGAATGCATTGCATTATCTGCAACTTTCATTGTTTTGGTGTCGCTTTTATTTGTTTTGATGTGCTGGACCATGTAGTGTATTTAGATTAAATGTGCACTAACCATTGTTTTGGCGGAACTTTTATTTGTTTTGATATGCAGAAGCATCAGAACCATGTGATGTAATTAGATTAAATGTGCTTGAGGGTATTTTAGGTTGCGGCCACAATTCATCTATATGTTTCCTGTCAAACTTATAACCAATTTGTGGGAGGAGTCTTACGAGGGACGAGCATTGTTGAAATTGTGCTTACAGAAACACCTAGCATGAAGAATATGATTGATTCAATCTTAAGATGTACTCCCTCCGTTCCATAAAAACATGCACGCTTTCCTTTTTCGTTCGTTCCAGAAAAACCTGAACGATTCTTTCTTTTCTTTTTTGTACACCTCCTGACCACAAATTGTTATAATAGTACCCTTACTATTACATTTATTTACTATCACTTTACACAACAATACCCCTAAGAGGGACTCTTTCTCCACTCACAATATAAACACTAAAGTGGGATCTTTCTCTACTCATAATACAAACAACACTAGATTTGTTAAAACCCGTCCCCAAATATTTGTTCGTATTTTTATGTGACGGAGAGAGAGCAATATTCTGTGTTTGAGACTAGTCCGATCATCTAACGCACTTGTGCTGTGTAGGTCATAATTGGGCAAAATTTTGTTGTGCCTGCTTACTCTAAGGTTTCTCTACTCCAACAGCCTGTCAGACAAGACAGTGATGAAGAGCTGGAATATGCTGATAATAGTAGTGGGAACATAGAAATCACATGTAACTTCTGGAACCTTTTATAATCTGTCATCATTATTAGTTAAAACCCTACAGATTTTAGAAGCTATTTTACTTGGTTGTTACATAATGTATGATTAGAAATCATTCCTTTTATCAGCAATTATGTATTTTAACCTCTATTATTCATATAAACTGGAGTGTATTTGGCAAGTTTGAGCTGTAAAATAATAGTAAGAAATGCATTTGTGCACATATAGCATCATATTGATAGGCTAGTGCATCTACTTTAACTATGGATATTTTCTATATGCAGCAGTACCTAATACTACTGATGTGTTGGAGGAGGAGTTGAGGACTGAGGTATCTGATTTGCAAATTCAGGCTGCATCTGAGGTCCAAATTTTCTTTGCTGTTAATTTTTCTTCTTTCTACTTTCTAGTTTTAAAGTAGCTAAAGTGGCACGCAACTTATTGCTTTAAGAAAAGCTTGATGGCTCTAAATTCATTTCTTTCCTTTATTCTTGATTTTTTCCCTTAAGGATTTCTGCAATTTTGTCTAAACATATAGAACCATCTAAAACATGTAAAGTAAAAGAGGAAGATTTCTAGGAAATCAATTGGAAATAGAGTTGAATTTAGCATATTGATGTCCTGGATGAATAGACAACGAAAGTATTGTTGCACTGAAGATTCACTTGACCAGTCAATTACTAGAATATCATTTCCCATGAACTTAGAGGTAACTCTCTTGTCATTTTATGATATACTCCCTCCGTCTCAAGATAAGCGAGTCATATTCCTTTTTGGATGTCCCACTGTAATTGAGTCATTTCCCTTGTGCCCAAAAGAAATGCTTCGCTTATCTTGGGATGGAGGGGGGAGTACTACATGACTTTCTGTGGTTTTGAAAGCTTTAGAATTTTTGCGGCTTTCTAGAATTATGTTTTAGCACCACTTTTACTAGGTTTTATGAGAGAACCATTAATACCCAGTCAATACCCAATACAGGTGGTAAACTTAGAAATACAGATTATGATGCTTTCGCAAGCCGGTAATATCTAGGAGCATTATGAGCTGCCAACATACAAATTATGCATCCAAGAACTGCTTAAATCAAATTATATTATGCTCTCATCACTCAAACATCCTTGCATATATTGTTGTTAATTTGTTATTAAGAATTGAGTGCTTGCATATGTCAAAGACTGATCTTCATTAAATGTTACAAACTACATGCATTATTTTAACTTGTTTAGAGGGATGCAAAATGTATTTGTTTTCGGAAAATAAATTGTTTGTTAGGGCTGTGTGCTTTAAGATTAAGACTATCCCATGTGATGAAAAATATTTAACTGATTTCATGATGTGCGTCTGTATAGCTAGATTGCTGCATGTAAGCTTTCTAACCAATATTATGCCACCAGGTTGGTGGGGCTGGTTTCATCTGGTCAGTTGGTGAAAAAGGCCTTGAAGAAGAATGGAGGCATTCAGTGGCGCCGATTTCTGCAGATCGACTTCTTGAAATAATCAAATCTGCGACCAATGAACTGGATACATCAAACGAAGAAAGCAACATTCTTCCACCTTCAGGAGAATTGGGACTTGATTCTGGTAATGAATCTGATGATGGTAGAGATGATCATGCTCATTTTGAAAAAGAGGTACCTGCTGACAATGATTCTTGTCATACTTGGATGGTGTTTGAAATTCTAATGTTGTTTCTGTTTGCTAATTGCAGGTTGAAGCAACGTTTCTAAGGGCTATAGATGAAAATGTAGAAGAAGACCATATAATAATAGAAGTTAACTCGCTGAGGTATGATGCAACCTTTCTCTACCTTTTTATTTTGTAACCTTGTAGTCGAAGAAATTTCATTCATGGTTTCATACTCGTAAAATTACCTTTTTTTAATCTAATAAGTTGCATGGATCTGAAAAATAATAGTATTGGAATGTTGACATAGTAAATGTTTAGTCTGCATATCCACCAATTGAATGCTGTTACAGGTAAGTAGTAATTTTTGTTGCTTGATGCGATCCTCTCTTTCCATCGAAGCACTTTAATATTTTCATTACTGGTATTGGATGAATTTATTCTGTGCAAAATCTACATTCATTATGTGGGTCCTGTAATTTGAGTCCTATCTTGCAACAATAGAGATACAAGGTAGAACTTATCTAATTCAGCCATTCTCTGTGGCACCTATAACAAATTTTGTCTTTGCAACTTTTGGTGTCTCAGGCTGTCATACAATATGGCTTCTACTGATTGTGCTGGCGCTTTGTTCTATGCTATAATGAAGTATGCCGTGGACACTCCACATGATTCTGCAGGTCATTTCTCGTTTCAGTGGATGGAATTATATAATCTGTGAAACATGTACTTTGATGGTAAATATTAATTATTCCATTACCAAAATGCTGGTTTACATACATGCATAAAAGTTATTTCACGGGTTCCAATTTAAACCATGGTAACATATGTGATATAGAGTGATCTTAGGATAGGTATTCACAATCACATCTTCAAAACGTTGTCAATGTTAAGGTAGATCTATTATACAGTCAATGCACTAGCTTGAATGCATGTATTCATTGCACATGCTTCTAATAGTTTCTTACCATCAATCCTCATTCATTATACTTTTCAAATAAAGTATGTGACTGGAATTATATGTGCTGGATGCCGAATAGTAAGCATGCATATATCATTGTTTAGTAAGAATATATTCATATGTATTTGATCTGTGTGTTTATGAAACTTTCTTCTTTCCACACAAGTAGTTTTGGTATGTCGTCATTCACTTCACACTGTTTTATGAAAATCAATTGTATTTTTACTGTATTAATTCTACACAGTCATTATAAGGCTATAAATCTTTGAAAGATGGCTTTCAGAACAAATAGTTGAAATATTATGAAAATTCATATGTGAAGATATGCTTGGGCAGGAATCCTATGATGTTGAGTAAAGGTGAAGAGACACAGACACTTACTAGTTACTACTCACAATCCTTGTGAACCATGTTGTTACAGGACTAGCTAATTGAAAATGGCAAAGTTACTAATCTTTAGAATGCTCCCTCACTAAGTTTTTCTGTCCCAAGTCTGTGAAGGTGAACTGGGTGCTTTTGGACCATATAAAAAGGAATAAAACTGGGTTGATCTATTCACGAAATATTTGTAAAACAGTGGCACCTGCGTGCAGATGGAGAATCAAGATTTATCCGAGCCTGCATATGTGCTTTGGGAACTGAATCAAATAAATTCTTGAGAATTAGATAGCTCGTTGCTGGAAAAATATTAGTAGAAGTTTTGTGATCAACCTTAAGTAACTTCATTTGAGCCTTATCCTGTCTCCAGCATCGATGCTGCAGAAACTTCAGGTGGTTGCTGATTTGGCAGCTTTTATGTGAACCAGAAAACAGGACTGGATTCAATTATCCACATTCTTACTTTACGAATGAATGAATTAATTCTAAAGAACTTGTTAGCTCTACCGGGTATAATATTAGAATTTCTTTAGTCAACCTCAAAAACTTTGCACGACCCATGTCACCGGCATTGTTGGTGTTTATTTGGGATTTGATATTTATTGATCTTGCTGCAGAAACTCGTAAGCATTATTGATTTGGCAGCCTATAGGTGGGCCAGATAATAATAGTTAATAAATTCATGCACAATATGATGGACAGGGTGGATCATTAAAATCTATAGGATAGTTTAAGCAGGGTGAATCATAATAGTTTAAAATCTATAGAGTTTACAAAGAGGTCAAGTGCTAGAAGTTGTCAAGCTTAACTGCTTAATCTATGTTATGATTCACACTAGTGAAATGTAGTTACTCAAATTGGACAATCTTTTGTGCAGATCATTAATCATTTACCCTCGTTATTATTTAAGTATTTATAAATACCCATTGTATGCTGTACTCTTTGGCATTGTGGAACAGAGCTATTCAGTTCATTATTCTATGGTGTGCATGGATAACTCAACTGTTTTTTTGCAGGAGAACTACTTAAAATTACTAATGGTGTGATTGGAAAATGGGAAAAGCTTTTGAAGTACTATCTGCCAAGCTTAGATGAAGAGGTTGGTACATTAAAATCTTTTGACTTCTTACTTATTGTTATAAGCTACTTTATCAGTCTGCTTTTGCCTATTTTGGCCACATGATTTTATGTGGGGACTAAAATTCCACAATTTTGAACTCTAAAACCATATTTGGCAGCCTTAAATCAGACTTTGTTTCCTCATGTTGATTTGCTACTATATCCTGGAAATGCTTCTCTCTGTCTTATTGAGCGATGTATAATTCTTAATCACACGAATGTCTTTGGTCATAACTACTTTAGACATAATCACCAAGTTCATGTTGAAGTGGATAATTCTATTCTTCAGGTTGTGCACAAATTTTGGTATTTCTCTAGGTGTTAAGTTAAACATAGTGCTTTCATCAGTAGTTTTATCAACAACTTTTTCTCGAGTTGGGGTTAAGGGAGCAGTGGGTATCTTTATCAGCATATTAATATTTTTTGATGATGAGTTCAAGAAAACTTTTTGCGTCCTTTGTATCAAATTCTCTTCAATTAAGAATATCTTTTGATATATTGCATTCCTTGCAGATTGAGGTGATACTGAAATTTGAAGAAATGTGTTTAGAGTCTACAAAAGAATATGCAAATCTATTTTCCCAGGTAACTCGTTTCTGTTGGGTTTTTTTGTACAAATTATAGTTTCACTTCTGAGATTTCAATGCCTTGCCTCTTCTTGTTTCATGCTATAGTCTTGACATGTCGCACTTTCTACTAGCAAATAACGATATACTAGTATTGACATGCTATAGTCTTGACATCTCGCACTTTCTACTAGCAAGTAATATGTGGCTAAGAGACAAAATTAGAAATTAACATTACATAAGATTCACACTTAACAGAACAACTCGCAAGTATTAATCTTTCAATAATAAGTTAATGTTTTAGTGGCCAATGTCTTGATCTGAGAATCCTGTACTGAATCCATTGTTTTCGTATTTTTGTGTAATCTGGGTCTATCTTTAGATTTTGCATCTTCTCTACGACAAAGACATTTTGCAAGAAGATGGTATACTACGCTGGGAATCGGAAAAGGAACAGGCTGATGAGTCCGATAAGGTTTTCGTGAAGAAGGCAGAGAAATTTTTACAGGTAATAACCATATCCACTATCTAGATAATAATGAATTTTATTAAGAAAAATAAGTATATTTTGCAAAATTTTGAAGACAACCGCTGAAGCTTGCACAAACAAATGTCTACACATTCTAATGCACTTATTTGATGCAGTGGCTTAAGGATGCATCGGAAGAAGAAGACTGAGGGTAGGTAGAGTTGGCAACGCATTTTTGCTCGTTGATAGCTTAGGTGCAATGGAAATTGAGCTCGATCTTCTGAAATGAAGATCTGAGAGGTTTTTCGTGTGTTTCCCCTAAGCCTATCAGTTGAAACTATATACTAACAGTTTTTTCTCAAGATTGTCGACTATATTGTTACTTGGTTTTAGGTATAATTGCAAGTATACATATGTTTATTCTATGCTTCATGTAAAGGTTTCATTGTGATATATTTTCACCTTTCGGAATATTTATAACGTTATTCTCTAAATAATTATACAAACCCAAAACCACAAAAAATCAATTAAAGAAGAAAGAAACATATATTTTGTCAGTAAAAAATGAACAAAAGAAAACATTAGAGAAGGGCTGGCTGGCGGAGGGGATACATAAATTTCTAGAATTTTTTAATAGTAATGCTTAATAATAGTAGTAACAATAAAATAAAACAAAATAAAATAGAGTAAATTTGTATCCCACTCTTCGTCTGTGATTGTACATAAATTTTGAAAGTTACCATAAAAGATGGAGTACCTTTTTAGATATTATTTGTGATTTTGTAACTCCCCATAAATAGAGTTAGAATAATTTACTAATTTGATAAAAAAAATAAACAATTTTTAAAATATACTCTCTCCGTCTGCGAATAGGAGTCTTGTTTTTCCATTTTAGTCTATCTACGAATAAGATTGCATTGTTCACTTTTATCATAAATGATAATAGGGTCTCACATTCCACTAACTTATTCCACTGACATTTTATTTAAAACTAATATATACAAGTGAGACTCATATTTAAAATCCGTACCGCCAAGAAATTAGGCTCCTAATAGCGGACGGATGTCAGTGTCAGAATTGAAGAGAAGGGGTCAGGCATACAATGATGAGAAGGGGTTAGACATACTATAATGTCAATATATTTTGGATAAAAATTGAGGGGAATGACATGAATGATGAGAAGGGGTTAGACATACTATAATGTCAATATATTTTGGATAAAAATTGAGGGGAATGACATGAATGACTCGAAATAGTAAAAAAGTATTTGATATTATATTATACTAATACGTAGAGGCTTATAATGCCTTTCTTTTTTCTTCAAATATGGGTATCTCTAGCGTTTACTTAATATATGTAGAGACTAATTTTGTAGTTGACTTAAATTTTATTTCCTTCTAAAAAAATTATAGCTAATGTGACAAATTGTTTTTATTAAAATTCAGAAATAATAAGTTTTAGTCTTGCAAACTATTTTTCGTCCTTTTTGGATGGAGTTGTCAAGTAAATAGCCAAGATTAAAATAATTTATTTATTATGTTGATAAACAAATAAAACATCCAAACATTTTATAAAAAATATAATACATTCTTGACATTCTTTATTTAAGATGATCTTGAAACATTTGAACTAAACCAATTTTAGTTACTGGCGATTTTTGTTGCAATGTCCAATGACAGTTGGTTTCCACGCTGCGAGTTCTTTGTTAATTATTGGGTTACGAAAAAGCCGTAGAATCTTGATCAATCTTGATCAATCATGAGACTACTACTAATTCAGTGTTCAAGTCAATTTTGGGTTTGCGACATCAGCTCTATCCTATTGTTGTCTATGATGAGCTTTAGTGCCAATTTGATGTCGCTCAATGATTGATAGTCAGCGACAAAATCGTCGTTGAAGAAATTGGGGAGATTGTTATAGCATAATTAAGAAACCGTGTTAGCTGAATCAACGCCACGTCTCTCATAAATATTAACTCAAACACGATAATCCTTGTTTATTTAAGTTAAGGGCATGCTCGATCATACAGTAATGGCTCGAAATAGCCTCAAATCGGGCCATTAATGGTTGTTCGGTGTGTGTGCTTCATTTATGGAGGGCCCTCGAAGGTCTGATACCATAACTCTATCTCGTCAAACTAATACAAACACACGAATCACCTCGCTTTTCATTTCTCCGATTCTTATTTTTCGTTATCACACATGTCATACAAAATTTGCACAAGTATAGTCTATCTCTCCGTGTAGTCTATCTCTCCGTGTGGCCTTTTTGAGCACCGCCAATGACAGCGGTGGCGGTCGCAACCGCAGTCGCTATTGTAGCAACCACTTTTCTGCCGATGGTGCGCAGCGGCGCCGGAATTGAAAGAGTGCTCAAATGAAGATGATGAGGGCTTGGCAAACACTAGCAGCATATGAAATGTGCAATGAAACCCATTTCTGGATGCACATCATGGAGAATGAACAACCGGTATTAACATCAAATTAGTGGACCTCACTGCCATCATTTCTCTCAAGTTTTATTTTTTTCATTTTCACTCTGAGAAGGCGAATACGACCTAAGTGTTCTTGCATCTTGAAACTATGTTGCAATTGTATCGTCAATTTCTTCTAAAATTTTGCAACTCCTGCCATAACATCCTTCCCAACTACTCTGCATGCTTAAATCTCTCAATTAGAACAAAAGGTTACAAAATAAAGCAAGAATAACTGAAATATGATTAACCTATTCTAAGGACTACCTATGATATTAAAATTTATTAGAAATTGAAAAAGCTAGAAGACCTAATTTATAGTACTACTAGTTCACTGTCTCATTTATCGAGTTACATTTGATAAGTTTTTATACTCCATTTGTTAATTATTTTATGTGTTATAGAGTAATTTTTATCTCTATATATGATTTCTTATGCAAGTATGCCTTAACCTCACCATAATTTAATTGTATAGATGTAACCAACAAATCAAAATATATATAATCAAACAATTTAAAAAGTTCAAAAAATAAACACACTTGACTTTCTCAGTCCCAAAATCAAAATCAAGATAAACCACTTCATTGTCTCTGTCTCTCTCTCTCTCTCTCTCTCTCTCTCTCTCTCTCATCTGAACTCTAACATACACAGCGACTTCAACGGACGGAAATACCCTCAAACCCCTCTTTTGAAGCAATCCCCATTGAAGCAGTCCACGATCACTCCTCGGCCGCCGTCACGGTTCATCTCTGTTTCTGTTATCTTATGTTTCGATATTAGTATTTGATTCCGTGAAGTTGTTTTTAGGTTTAATTGGGGATTTTCTGTTAAAATATCAATGGCTTCTTCTCACGGGAACACTCATTCGGAGCGAGCCAAAATGGAACAGATTATCACCGAGTTTTTCGCCAAAAGCCTCCACATAATTCTCGAATCGCGCTGCCCTTATGTCTCCTCTCGCAATTACAGCGGGGAGCAGGTTTTGTCCTCGCTGTCTCCCTCCTCTTCTTCCTCGTCTTCTTCCAGTTTTAGGCCTCGGGATAAGTGGTTTAATTTAGCACTTAGGGATTGCCCTGCTGCCTTAGAGAACATAGACTTTTGGCGCCAGAGTAACCTTGAGCCTATGATCGTTGATGTTATACTAATGCAGAGGCCTATTGATTGGGATCCTTTGAATTTCTCCCCGAAAACGGGGTTTGTGTCGGGGAAGGAGAGGCACTACTATGGCTCGGATAATGAGGAGTTTGGGTGTGAAGGGAAGAATGAGAGGATTATTGAGAGATGGGTTTTGCAATATGAGAGTAAGAAGAATGGTGGCTCTACTGGGAGTAAGAAGAGGTCGAATTGTACGAGCTCTCATGCTTTGTATAAGAAGTCTATACTGTTGTTGAGGTCTCTGTATGCCACAGTTAGGCTTTTGCCAGCTTATAAGCTGTTTCGGGATCTCACTTCATCGGCTCATATTAGGATGTATAATCTTGCCCATCGTGTTTCGTCTTTTGTTGAGCCGTTCACCCGCAGAGAAGAGGCAGATATGCAGCGATTTGTATTTACTCCGGTTGACACTTCTTGTGGCAGGCTTTGCCTCTCAGTATTGTATCGGTCATCTGTAGTGGATATGGGTTTGGATCCTTCGACTCCTATATCACCGCAGTTCATTCCAGAATATGTTGGGAGTCCCATGGCGGAACCACTGAAAAGGTTTCCTTCTGGTTTTGTATCACAGAGCTCCCCATCTTCGTCTCCATTTGGAAGGAGGCATAGTTGGAGTTATGACTTGTATCGAGCATCCCCACCTTCAGCTAACCCCTCGCCTTCACCTTCGCCAACATACTCCGATTCCCATGCCTCTTTAGCAAAACAGCGCTGCCGTCGTCTCCCACCACCATCCTTGCCTCATCATGTACCTGATGAAACACTTGTCGCTTACATGAAGACTCCAAGTTATGATGAGTATTGGCCTTCCCCTGTGTTTTCACCATCTCCATCTCCATCACCACCCACCTATGTTCCCAATAGTCATATATCTAAAGCTCTTTTGCGGTGTGAAAGTGCTCCTGTTAGCATACCTGTGACAAGACTTTCTAGCATGCCTTCACTGCCAAACAAACAATTGATGCCCCCTTCACCTCCCATGAAAGCTACTCTACTATCAGCTGCTGAGAACATTGCACATGTGAGGCCAACCTCAACAGCTGACAAGGCATGTAGTTTGATTATAGTGTAGATTATAATTTTTTCAGTTTGTGACAAATGCTTTACTAAGTAGTGCTTCATGCTGCAGTTACTCTCGTTCAGCAAGGATAGACCACACCAGATACCTGGGGCAAGACCATCAGTGAATAGCTCACCATCTAAATCATTTTCCAGTAGGTTATCATTTCAGGATGATTATGATGATGGACCATTTGTTGTCGAGGATGACGAAATACTCGATCCAAGTTCCAGGTAATTGTGCAACCTTGTACAGTACTTTAATTTTCCCAATTGCACAAATAGAACATGCTTCTCCATGTTTAGATATTTTGGTGTTATACATCTGAGATATGTGTGATTAGCCTACTGAATGCATCAGCAACCTGGAGTTCCTTGAAGGGGGAAGATATATTTGTGCCTAGGATTAGCACCTCTTTGGAATTAGGAATAGTAATTATTTCTAGCAAACTTAAGATTCTGAAGAATTTTCTTTTTCAAAAGCTGCATATGTAAATTATTTTAAAGTACTTTAATCTCTTCTCATCCTATTTAAAAGTTCTGGTTAGGGAGACAGAAACTAAGTTTGCTAGTGAAGTTACTATATGGTATGCTTTCAGATATATTGTACACCTCACTCTACTAGCTCCCCCAAATTGTTTGGTCCTAGATGTTACTTTGTGAGATTCTCATGACATTCTTTGGAAAGAAAATTGATTAAGCTATTGTTTTGTTTTCATCACCAGGATTGGTCTTTGATGTTCATTATTCATAACTCTGCAAAAGATGAAGCATTAACTAGTGTTTGTATAACTCATGTTGCCATAAGTTTGCTTGCTCTAATCAAAACCTCACGTTTCCTCAACTGTTCTCGGCATAGACACTCTTCTGGTTGTTTAAGTAATATACTTCTGATTTCTGAATTCTAAAGTGTAAATTAAAAAATATCCAGTCATTATATATCAACCAAAGATCACGTGCAATTAACCACCTCTGCACTGTATTAATTTGCTCATTGATAGCATAAAAGGTGCTAGGCGACCACAATGAGAACTTAGTATTTAATTCAAATGTGGCCTACTCTTGCACCTTTATGCTAGAACTTAGATAAACCTTTTTCCTGAGCTACCACCACCATAATGTTTGTAGAACACCATCTGACATGCCTCCTACAACCCAATCATTTCAGGAATTGCACTTTCATATACGCAATGTGTTAATCACTTAATCTCCAGTTCATGATTTGCATTTTGTAAGGGTTCATGAATTACACATTCACATCATAGTTGCATACTCTTGTGGACAATATAAAGGTTATTAACTGTACTCCCAATCATAAGATTAATTGAAAATCTACAACATATTGCTAACAGGACTTTCAGCTAACTTTCAAGTTTTAACCAGTCCTCAAAATTCTCACATATGTTAGTCCCAGTGCACAAGCACAATCTCCATGATATGTACATTATATAGTACAGCCTTTTTCAGCCTGTTAATGAAAAAATAATCATTACAAATCATTCAAGATTGTAGCGTCCTAATGACTATATCCATTCAACTACTTCAATATCAATTGAATAATGATAGGCCAATAATCACTGGCCGTCAATTCTATATCTGGAAATGTGAGGAAGATAACATACTTTGATGTATGATCCTTCTCTTTTTTATGCGCTTGCATATGCTACTGATCTGAAGAAAAAATGTTTGATCCTGTCACAACTACTGTTTTTAATATTAATTGAAAAGGTGAAGTTCAGTCTTTTGTATAATGTAGTAAAGCTGATTACTAATTACTGGGGCATGCTTTAGACCAAACTGTTCAAATATTATGTGCTGAATTTTGTTGGCTTGGATGT
Source organism: Salvia hispanica (assembly GCF_023119035.1). NCBI lineage: Eukaryota > Viridiplantae > Streptophyta > Magnoliopsida > Lamiales > Lamiaceae > Salvia > Salvia hispanica. The sequence continues at coordinate 51,234,121 of NC_062967.1, forward strand.
CGATTACATTTTGAGGTTGTAGTGTTGTTTTGCCATTTCTACTAATGTGAACAAACTAGCCAGATATACATTCAGTCTGCACCAAGACAATTAATTTGTGCCTTATTCTAAGTTCAAGTTTGATCTTCATGACCTGAAATAGGATGTAGTACTTAAATGGCTGCTTGAAATGAACTTGAACTAACCAGTCCTGGATGGTTCTGACAGGTCAGGTTTGTTTGAGCTGCCAGGACATCCGAATGAGCCCGGGGGTAATTTATTTGTTAAAAGATCACAAGATGCTGCTGTCGGTGCTCTTGTTCGTATGCTGAAGAAAGCACCACCTCTCCACCAAGATCTACAGGGCTCCACGCTTCAGACACCGACCAACAGTATCAAGGACACAACTGAAATATCTGAAGAGCCAAGAGTCCAGCAGTCTTCTGCTTCAAATAGTGTGTCATCTGGGCTTGGGCTCGTGACATCCAAGACTACAGCTAATGCTCTGGAGGAGCTCCATGGCTACAGAAAAATGAAAGATTCGTTGCTTAAATTGAAGTAAATCCTGAGGTCTCAGCTCTGCTAAGCGGGTTCATGCAAGTATAAGTTAAGGTCATCCCTATAGTAAAGATCTATCTGTACAGAATGTGTTTGCCATGGTTCGTTTAATTTTGTTTCAAGATCTTGGTGAAATCGTCCATTTTCTGTGTACATATATGATTTTGACAGTGAGGCCAGATTTGGCGTCTGATCTAACTACGAAAGTTGGGCATAAAACTTATTGTAAAGGTTGGTTAAGTTATGTAAATAAAGCTGTGTATATAGAGTTGTATAATTGCAGTTGAGAAGAATGTTGCTATGAGAAGATGGTGATATTTCTTTTGCTTTATGGATGGAATCTAAGCAGGAAATAGCACCCCATTAATCTTCAACTTTGGATTGGAATTTTGTCATCCAAAATGCTATTTATAGTTTCCACTGTGTTTCATTTAGGGTCTCCATATCTTATTCTCATACGATAGAAGGCCGAATTACTCTTTAAAGACAAAACTGTGCAGATAAATAAGAAGCCTTAATCCATGACTCTTCACTAATCTCCAATTATTACTCGTTGAGGATATTGAAGGTACAAATGAACAGAACATTTTACAGAAGGAATAATAATAGTACATGGCCTCAACGAGTTGATAACATTCCGTTCTTCAACAGTCCAGTCGCAAGCCGCCCTCAGCCTGAGCCTGTGATACCTTCTGATATGGTCAAATCAGAGCTCAGATGAGATTAAAACCACCGTGGACTGAACAAGCAGAAATCATGGATCCATTGTTCAGGTAAAAACACCAAGAGAGTTACTTTCATGTAACATCATCCCTCTTCATGTGGTGGCATTATGATTATTATCACAGTGACACCTCAGCCCATAAACGTATCTTGAGTATGTCGCAAAGGTCAATTGGAAAAGGTGTCACAGGTAGCTCAAGCAGATGGGCGTTTGTTCTTGATATCAATAAGCCGGTGCAGCTTTTACTTGCTATGCTTGAAATAACTGAACATGCTATGATTATGGCAATGACAGCAGATTACAACGGTACCTGATGATTATCAAGCTCGTCAACATATGTATGATAAGACAAATAGAAATTCCTAGTAAGAAAATACAGCTTTAAGCTTTTACTTACTTCATCAGTTGGGAAACTACTCCAACTTCAATGATTTAAGAAGTTGTGTTGATAAAATTCCTCGAATGATAGACGACCATCTGCAAAGAAAGCTCATATTGTGACTCGCTATACTCGAACTGTTTCAGTTTGTATAGAGCTTAGACCTGGACTAATAGATAGCAACCGCGAACACAAGTCAACACAATCAGGATGCAACTGTGGAAGAATTAAAGGAGCGAATGGAAGAGAGGTAGACTTCTTGATATTCTGCAGAAGCTGGATAACACTTTACTTAAGAGAGAGACTATATTTAAGAAAAAATGTAGTAATACTATTAAAATGAACACAATCTCAAAAGTGTTAGTCTATATTAGAGAGAGCTGAAGTCTGCCAGTTGAAATGATTTCACATGCTACCTGAACCCTACTCCTGCCATGAAAAGGGGGGTAACCATTAAGAAGTTCGAAAAGAATTGCACCAACACTCCACATATCGACCTATCAAGAAGCTTAGATCATTAGTCTTTCATAATACTATAATCTAGTCAAGAAATATAACAAACCTTGTGATTGTATCTCTGGAACTGTAGAATTTCTGGAGCCATGTAAAATACAGATCCACACACTGTCTGTGCAGAATCATCAGGTAGTAATATCCTGAGCCCCAAACGAAAAAAACCAAGTTAAACTGATAATAGATGGCCTCTTAGTAGTAATTAGCATATTTGCGTCTAGATCTTTTAGCAGTATTACCTTGATAGTCCAAAATCAGCAATTTTTAGAACCGGGTCATACTCAGAGCCAGACAAGAGTATATTCTGAGATGGTTGCAGGGAAGAGACACGTTGTTGAGTTGTCTGAACATGATGGGCAAATAATAACAGTTGAGCTTGAAATAGGGACATACCTCAGGCTTGAGATCACGGTGAACAATATGATTCTGTTTCAACACTTGGAGGCCATTACCTGATACTCTAAGTTTATATCAAATAAGTAATATATATACTTACGTTTAGCGGTTGAACAAAATTTTACCTAGCTGCTGCATGAATCTTTTGGCTAGACACTGTTGAACTCTGCCGTGGAGTCGGATGAAAGAAGCTAAATTCCCCCCCTCGCAAAACTCCATGACAAGGATAACATAATCCTGATACTGTTCAGTTTGCAAGATTTTTAGTTCACGAGATTGAATCTCACAACTTAATCCTCGATGGATAATCATGTGATAATTAGTCATAGCCACCCTCTCACACTAAAATAATCTCACAACTCAATTCTAGATGGATAATCACGTGATATTTAGTCATGGCAATCGAATGGCACGTCGGCACCTAAATGAAGTAAAAAGTAGTAAAACCCTTGGAGGCTGGAGCTCACAAGTTCAAAACACAAGGGCTGAGCCTGAGAACTGAAAGTCTATCTATCTGTAGGAAGCCAGATTTCTTACAACTCTCTAAATCAGAATCTGGTGTTCAAATCATGACAAATTATTAAGGTGAGCTTGAGCCTATCTGATCACTCTCAAGTTAAATATAGAAACTTCTACATAAAATACATGTTATTGCATAAAAAGTTCAAAATAGGTGAATTAATTACAAAAATTCATAGCAAAATTGACAATTTGTAAGCAACGAAAGGGAAGAGGTTACTGTGAAGATATGGAGGAGGCGGATTATGTTGGGGTGGTTAACGGAGGACAAGAAGGCGAGCTCGCAGTCGAGGCAATTCCTGAGGTGTGACGTCAGCTTGGTGGCCGCTATTTGCTTCAGAGCCACCGCATCACCGCTGCTTCTGTGGTTCGCTTTCCACACCTTCGACACCACACTCTCTCCGATTTTCTCCCTCAAAATGTAATCTCCTAAAATCTCTAAACCCTCCCCCATTTTTCCTATCATCCAGTTTTGAATAATAATTTAATCTTTTTATTACTACTAGTATTAAATAGTTCAAATAATAAAATTCAATTAAAATACGGGCCAAAATGAATTTCAAAAGCAAGCGCAGAGCCCATTTAAGCCCAAAGCGAAGCCCATTTGACTTCTCTGTATATCAAAAGAGAATCATTTGTTTTGAAGAAAGTAGTATCTTTATTTACAAAGTTGGAAGCTTAAAACCCACGCACAGAAAAAACGCAGACTCAGAGATGGCGGTGAGCAAGGAGCAAGTTGAATCAACCTTGAAGTCCAAGCTCAATCCTTCTCATCTTGTAATTTCTATATTCATTTATCACTCTTCTCTTTGCCTTCCCCATCCATTTTATTACTGCTGAATGATTAGTTTCTGGAATGTTACTATTTAATGTGTGATTCTCTTAATTTTGGGGGAATAACGACTGTGGCAGGTGTGAGTTGGTCAAATCTCGTTTCTATTTCGGGGATAATGATTAGAATTTTACAGTTTTAGATTTGAATTTGATCTTCCCTTTGATCAATGAACATGTCACTGGGAGTATTTGTATGGATTGAGTTATATATCTATAGACTAGGTTCTAGGGTTCTCTATTTTGAGTTCGTTGCTGTTGAGCCTGGGAAAAAATATTGAGAGTCATTCCACAACCTGATTGAGGATTAAATATGGTTTGATGTAGCATTAACTGAAATCACTCACTGTTTACACAACCATGAAATCATTCAGCTATATATGAGCTTAGTGCTCAATAGTTTCTAGTAGCACAAGGGATTTTTTTTATCAAGCTCTGGCTATGAGGGGAGGGGGTTGTGAGGTATTTCATTGATATGTATAATTGTACTTGTATCTTCTCAAAGCTTCCTCATCAACGAGTTATACCGAGCTGGAGTGTAACAATGTCTTCAAATTTTGTAAGTGGCTTACATATGTGGGGAGATGTCATCAAAACTATGCATCGGATTCTAATGGATTCGTGCAGTTTGAGGTTTTTTAATGAGTCCGAGGCAAGAGGTTGTGTTTGTATGCGTGTCTGGGGTCGAAGGGCTTTACTTAAACTTGTAGTCGGGGGAGGATGGAGGACAACCATGCTATGCTGTTATCTTTTGAAACTATTACTTTTTTTGTGCTTTCAAAATTCATTGCATTTCATTGACGTTATTGTCTTCCTTGGAATTCTTACCTTTGTTTTCATCTGTTCTAATTTCAGGATGTTATCGACACATCTGGGGGGTAAGCACACATGCAAATACATCTGAACTTTCTATAATGATTTGTAGTGTAATAATCCATGTATTTACCCAACTTTATGTTTGTTGCTAGTTGTGGTGCAAGTTACAGCATTGAGATTGTATCACAAGAATTTGAAGGAAAAAGACTGCTGGAGAGGCACCGGCTGGTGAATGCTGCGTTGGCGGAAGAGATGAAACATATTCACGCTCTCTCCATAACAAAGGCTGTGACCCCTGATAAATGGAAAGAGCAGGAGGCCAAAAAGTCTCAACAAGATGCCTGAAATATGCGGGTACACCTATTATACTAGTAGCATGTCTAGCTGGAAATGTGCCAAACTTACTCTCGTCTATCCATTCCATGGCTTTGTAACAGAAGAACGCTAACATGAGAGCGTTGGGAGCCTGTTAATACCTTATGGGAAGTACTGTTGCTTAGAATAATTTGGCTTAATATTGGCATTTCTAGCTTGAGCTTGCTCAAGTATATCAAGCTATTCACTAGATTTCCTAACTGTTACATTCTGTTATGGAGTAGAATAATTTGGCATGTGTGCTGCTGCTGACTAATTTTTCTGTTCAAAATTTCAAAATCCTTGTGTCAAAATTTTAACTACCCCTTCAATTGTTGTTTTTATATCGTCGTTGTCAAGCAGGAATACGTGCAAATGCATTTTTTGGTGATTTTTTTTGTCGGGGTGAGCATAAATTTTGAAATTCATAAACGACTGAAATATTGAATTTAGATTGGTTTTCTCAGATTTTGCCTTCGGATTAGAGTTTTTCTCTTTCAAAATTCGTTTTTCTGGATCTGTCTATGACTGATTGACTGTTGTATGATAAAAAAAATAATTATGTTTTAATTTTTTGGATTTTTTTACCGATCATTCAATTCAGTTTTGATTATTATTTCTAATGTTACAAATTTTTATCTCGATTTTATAACTGTTGTTTTTCATTAGATCTCTTTAAACGACCGAAATATTGAATTTAGATTGGTTTTCTCAGATTTTGCCTTCGGATTAGAGTTCTCTCTCTTTCAAAATTCGTTTTTCTGTATCTGTCTATGACTGATTGACTTTTGTATGAAAAAATAATTAGGTTTAATTTTTTGGATTTTTTTTACTGATAATTCAATTCAGTTTTGATTATTATTTCTAATGTTACAAATTTTTATCTCAATTTTATAACTGTTGTTTTTCATTAGATCTCTTTAAAAATAAAATTACAAACTCTTTTTTTTTGTTTTAGCAAAAATCAAGTTTAAAAACGAATGCTCAGCCTTGTACATTTTTCATGGTTGTAGGTGTGCATGGCGTTGTGCAACAATGCACAACACAACATTTTTTGGGTATTGTTTCAACTTGATCGTCTGCTACACGTAGTGATGTCAATATAGCCCGCAATTCGTGGGCCGGCCCGAATAGCCCGCCAAATTTACAGGGTTAGGGCTGAAAATTTCTAGCCCGATAAAATTACAGCCCGACTAGCCCGCACCCGATTAACCCGCAACCCATTAGGGCTAGACCGGAAAATCCGATGGGCTGGCCCGAAAATCCGATAAAATTTCTATTGTTCTATTTTTTTACTCTAATTTGACACTTTATTAGTTATTTTATAATATAGATTGCTAAAAAAATAACTTTCAATTTTATATATTAAATTTTTATTAACATAATAATAGATATATAAATTAGAAACTTCAAATTCACTAAAAAAATATATTTAAATTTCTAAAACATATTTTAAAATTTCTTAATGTTTATGTTTTATTTTGCATAAATCTCAAAGATTAGTATTTGATCATGTTTATGTTTGAGTTTAAGCATATATCTCAAATTTATCATAATTAAATATTTTACATTTTATAAATATAGCTAATTTTCACCATTATTTATTGGATTGAACGCATGTTAATTTTATCGGTAGCAACCCGATTAGCCCGCTGGGCTAGCCCGAAACCCAAGCTTTTAGGGTTAGGGTTGAACTCTTATAACCCGAAAAAATCACAGCCCGATTAGCCCGCACCCGATTGACCCGCAACCTGAATAGGGTTGGCGCGAAACCCGGTGGGCTGGCCCGATTGACATCCCTAGCTACACGTATGTGCGGATCCACTTTTATTCATTTTTTACTCCTTGCTCTTAGGCAAGAGCACAACATCCACATTCATGCCCTTCTACAAGGACAAACTTAAGGGTCCCACCATTCCATTATTCAATTTAAATAAAAATATTTTCACAATATTAAAATGCATTAAAATACACGAAAATTTGAAGTATAATTTGATGTAAAGAATGGATGATGAATGTGAGTATTTAAAAATAATTTTGGGATAAATTTTTTTTAAAATCAAAAAAATTTGGAAAAAATGGTAAAGAAACAGCTATATTTTTGGGAATCCGAAAATATTTTTTATTCTTTTTTTTTCGGATTATTTTTTTATTTTTTTACGAATTTTTTTTTAAAAAATAAATTTATCGAAATAAAAACGAGCCAATCATGCAACGCTACATCGCCCTGCTCAGCGGCACAGACGTGCTTTTATTATCGAGCAGCGCCCTACCGTCGGCACGGACAGCTACGCAACGGCGGACAGCGCATGACGCACTGTCGGCACAGACGACGTCCGTATTACGGACAACCGCTGCGGATGCTCTTAGTGATATTCTATAAAAGTTCAAATTTTCAATCTCTTAGATCCGTTAGGTACCATAAAACTAAATTATAATAATAATTTTATGAAATTTATTAATTCAATTTTAAATTTTTTGAATGGCGAACTTAAATACTAATTCCTCCGTCCTGGCTATGATGACAACACATTTCTTAGTTGACACGAGATTTTAAAAATTATTAGTTAATATAGTTAATTGGAGAGAGAAAAAAGAGTCACTTATATAACGTATTCATAGTTACATGATGAAACTTGAAATATTTTCTAATATAAATATTCCTTCCTCCATTTTTTAAATATATGAACTTTTGATATAGCAAGAGATTTAGTATAAAATTGATAAAATAAGAGAAATATAAAGAAGAGTGTGTTATTAAAAAATAGGTCTTATCTCATAGAGATTTTTTTTAAAAAAATATATTAAGTTTCTACTTTTATAATACAGACCAGAATAGAAGGAGTTTCTATTTTTTAGAAACCGGTGTAACAATATAAAGTTCAGCTTACACCATATAAAGTTCAGCTTGAAATTATAGGATGCATTCATATCATATAAATGCAAAGTGTGGTACATGTGCTTAATTTAAATTTTTTTTGTAGTTGGGTGCTTAGTTTGGAATTTGTTATTAATTTCCAATAGTTTGGATAAATGAAAGTACACAAATATCTTACATAGCTAGTGAGACATTTAAGTTTGAAATTTATTTTAAAAAAATGTGAAATGACTAAAAACATGCGAGCATCAAAGGCCATGAACCGCAAATGATATTTTTAAATTTTAGGGACTGCATATATGCAAAGTCCAAAAACTATTTTTATACTTCACTCATTAATTTATTGTGACTTTTGTACCTTTTGTTATTTTATTTTTACCACATGCATAATAATCATCTAAAAATTAACCATCATAATATAGTACAATATCAAATATACTCTGAAATTAAGTACTCAAAAGTTATTAGCATTTCAATAATAAATTTCTTCAGAATTTAAATTGTGTACGAAAAATTGCAAAAGATACGAAAATGGTCTAATTTAATACTTTGAAGGTTATAAGATTATCTGGAACTTAATAAAAAAAAATTATAATACTAACTTAGATGAAAATTTTTAGTTTCATTAATACAAAAAATAAAATAAAAGATTCACATGTGGCTATTATTGATCAAATTTAAATTGAAAGGGCAGAAAATTCATAAATTGGAAACGCTGGAGACTGAAGTGTAATTTTCCTAAAGATTGTTCACATGTCAATTTCATGTATTAAATGAAAATATGCGATAGTGCAAGTGATTGTAATGCAATAATAAAACATCTTCTTTGTAGTATTAAATGCCATATATATTTAATATGTAAATTTGAATTATTTTTTGTGAAAACAATAGTGCATATCGTAAAAGTCAAATACATTTGAAATTGTAGAATTTCACCTTTTCAAACCAATGAAATTCCGACATATTGACTACGATTCCATACCACAACGCCGCTCTCTTATCCTCACAGATAAAACAAAGCAAACCCTACTTCTTCACCACCCCTTTTTTGTGCTTAATTTTGAAAATTTGCCAGAAAAGATAATAATTGAAGCCAGTAAATCTGAGGAGAAGATAATAATTTCCCAGAAAATTCAAACAAGATCGAGTAATTTTTACCTTAACTGCTCAAGCAAAAATTCACCCGATTAAAAAAGCTTGTCTCAAATTTGGGGAGGAAAGCATGCTGGAGAGCTCTATTTTCGTCGAAAACAATGGCGGCTCAGCTCCAGTCGCCGCCAGGATTAACGACGAAGACGGCGACGGCGAGCGGAGCTCAGGCGGACCGCGGTGGCCGCGCGAGGAGACATTGTCGTTGCTCAAAGTAAGGTCTGAAATGGACACAGCATTTCGTGACTCCCCGCTTAAAGGTCCTCTTTGGGATGAAGTTTCCAGGTAGGCAGCTCTCATTTCCAATTTTAGTGCTTCGTAATTTGCCCCAATTCCCTTCTCTAGCTCTGTTTCTTCATCGAATTGAATCAATTTAGGTTTTTGCTGCAAGTTTATGTTGTTTGGATTGGATATTTGCTGATTGATTGATTCAATTTGTGGTTTTGCCCTTTATCGAGCTGTGAAATGGATGTGTGAACTGTTTTTGCATAATTAATTGCTGGTTTATGGAATTGGGCGAATTTTTAGGGTTTTGGAGTTTATGATTTATGGAATTAGGCGAATTTGTAGGGTTTTGGAGTTTATGATTTCTGTTGCTATCAGGAAATTAGGTGAGCTTGGATACAATCGAAGCGCCAAGAAATGCAAAGAGAAGTTTGAAAACATTTATAAATATCACAGAAGGACCAAAGATGGCCGATCCAGTCGGCACAACGGCAAAAACTATAGATTCTTCGAGCAATTAGAGTTTCTCGACGCCCAATTCTCGATGCCATCCACTCCATTGAACCAGATTGCTTCCTACGCAGTCGATGCCACGGCTGCAATGGCCAAGGGCGGCGTCACTTTCAGTCAGGACTTCTCCGTGTTACCTTGTTCAAGCCAAGACCCTGATGCTGAGTTCCTGTCGGCCTCCACGTCCACTGCATCATCGTGTGGGAAAGACTCCGAGGGGAGTGTGAAGAGGAATAGGAAGCTGGCAGACTACTTGGAGAGGTTGATGAAGGATGTCTTGCAGAAGCAAGAGGATTTGCTCAACAAGTTCGTTGAAGCTATAGAGAAATGCGAGAAGGATCGGATAGCTAGGGAGGAAGCATGGAAGGCACAAGAAACGGCCAGGATAAAGAGGGAGCAGGAGTTTCTGGCTCAAGAAAGAGCAATTGCAGCAGCTAAGGATGCGGCTGTGCTTGCCTTCTTGCAGAAGATCGCTCAGCAGATGCCTTCACTGCACGTCCCAGAAATCCTCGGTCCATTGTTTGAGAAAGCTTCTGGGAAACAAGAGAATGAGTTGGAGAAGGTTAGCTACTTACTAGAGAATGGTGGAGGTGAGACTTCCACTCACACTGGCAAGCATGATCACAGTGGAGGGGAGAACACCATTCAGGGGAGCTCCTCAAGGTGGCCGAAGGCGGAAGTAGAAGCTTTGATATCGCTCAAAACTGATCTTGATTTGAAGTACCAAGACAGTGGGCCGAAAGGGCCTCTGTGGGAGGAGATCTCGGCTTGCATGAAGAAGATGGGGCACGACAGAAATGCAAAGAGGTGTAAAGAGAAATGGGAGAATATAAACAAGTACTACAAGAGAGTGAAAGAGAGCAACAAGAGGAGGCCGGAGGATTCGAAAACATGCCCTTATTTTAGTATGCTGGATTCTCTGTATGCCAAAAAGTCGAAGAAATTGCAACATAATTTGAACAACTTGAAGCCTGAGCAAATCTTGATGCAGATGATGGGCCAACAGCCACCGCCCCAGCAGCATGGATCAGATCCGTTGCTTGGGGAATACGATGACATCAGCCACCAGGATCAAGAAGACGATGCAGAGAGCGGTGATGGTTATCAGATCGTTGCCAACAATCTGTCCTCGGTGACCACTCTGGGGTGATTGGGAAGTTCGGATGAACAAATCATGGAACTTACTGAGATTTTGCCATGTAAACATGGGAATTCATCTCTTGTTAAACCGTGTAGTTATATGTGAGTTGGTTTGTAATATGGTAATGAGTAATTTTGTCGCAATAAAGGATGAATTAATTTCGGTTTTTTTTTCTACCTCTTGAGTGAATTTTCGGTACCTAGAGCTTGCTTTACCAAGTGTAGTTTGAGGAAGGATGGCTTTGGTGATTTGGAGATTTTAAGATGTTTATGCTCTATCCAATAGATCGGGAATTTGAGTCATTACGTGGTTCATAATTAGCAATAGTTATTCTGTGTGTCAACATTGTTATATGATTTGTCGGGCGTATTTTAGTTTTATAGAAAATTATAGTAGTGCTATAGTAATCCAATTCTCATAGGGGTAGTATATGAATATGTGATTTTAGCCGTTATTTATTTATTTATTTATTTATTTATATACTACATTTATTATACACATGTTTGTCTATTCATATAACAAGTAAATATTAAAAGCACCATGCAATTCATACTGCTCCCTCCATCCTATTATAAGGGAGGCGTGTTTTCTTTTAGACCATCCCATCATATATGAGATATTTTTTTTTATGACAAAAATTATATCTTCATTCCTGCTTTATTTTCTCTTTTTTTCACTTCTAAAACCTTTGCTCAAAAGATACATAGAATAGAGAGAGTACCACTACTAGATAATTTTGTTTTCCGTCTCTATCTAAATTTGGTAAATTTTTCTCTTTTAAGAGATCAAGACCATTTTTTTACTCTAATTAAAACTTGTGTCCAAGACCATTTTTTTACTCTAATTAAAACGTGTAGCCCCTTATAAAAACTACTCGTTGATGAAAACATTTTATACAGCGGTAGAAGTACTCCCTTCATCCCAAAAAAAATTAGTCATATTTTTTCTTAATCCGTTCCAATAAAGTTGAATTATTTCCTTTTTTTAACAAAAGACAAAACATAATCACTTTTTTTTTATTCCATCATTTACCTTATTCTCTATTATTTTTCCTACTTTTTTCATCTCTCCTATTTATTTAATACTCCCTTCGTTTCATCATAGTTGAGTCATTTTTCTATTTCAGGAAGTTTCTTCATAGTTGAGTTATTTCTATGTATGATAACTTTTTTCTCTTTCTTACTTTGCTCCTCTTACTTTATTCTCTCTACTCTATTCACTTTATACTTTATTCTCTCTACCTTTTTCTCTCTTTTACTTTTTTATCTATTTATTTAACACACTCAACATTCATTTCTAAAACTCCGTACCGAAAAGTTCTGCCTCAACTATAAAGAAATGGAGGAAGTATAAATTTTTAATCTCCATCCTCAAAAATTTTGTCTTAATTCTTGTAAGACGGAGGGAGTACTTAGTTCGGTGAATAACTGAATATATTCATTCTAGTGACTATGTTTTCAAAATGGGTATAACTAAAAAATATTCAGCATTACCAAACGGTCCAAACGTATGCAGTCAAAACACGCACCCGTCATCATTACTTTGAATCTAAAGCCGAGTTCATTTCAGTGTAACATGACTAATTTAATTTCTTGCTAGTTAATTCCGAAGGGCAGAGTTGCAATTAAATTTTGTTTGTTTTGCTAGAGTAAGTAATCAAATTAGCAAAGAGTAGTAGAGCAGGAAGAAAGATCCCCAAATGAAATGGAATCCGAATCCGAATCCTAATAACAGAGCATTACAACGGAAGAGGAAACCATAAATCCATAAATGAAGATCAAGAAGCCGAAATGCAGCGCCCAGTTCCTCTTAAACTTACCAAAATAGCTCTCCGGCGGCTCCTGGTAGTGGATCTCCAGCTCCTCAATCTCATCCACCGCGCCGGCCTCCTTGAGCCGGCGGAGGCGATCGGTGGCGACGCCGAGGGTGAGCTTGTGGCAGCGGCGCTGGTACTTGAAGCCGTTGATGCAGCGGAGCGTCTGGGCGACGGAGACGTAGAAGATGAGGTGGGCCAGGGAGAGGAGGCCGATGGGGACCCAGCAGTGGCGGCACTGGAGGCGCGGGGAGGCCTGGGCCTGGGCCGCGAACACCAGGCCCAGGAACAGGAAGAAGAGGTGGAACAGCTTCCACAGCTCCTTCTTCTGGAGATCCACGGCCCGCTTCTTCTCCAGGGTTTTCTCGAAGTGGAGCTGGATTATGGTGTTGAGGGCTTGGAGGGCCGTTTCTTTCGGGATCATGTGCTGCTGCTGCTGCTGCTGTTGCTGCTCGTAGTCTGCCATTCATTCAGATTTGGTGTTTAGAGAGAGAAACAGAGACTGTGGCAGACTGATTTTTATTTTTGTTTTTGTATTGGTTTTGAATGGACTGTAGTAGCTACTGCTGATTCAAAAAACAAACGGGAGAATACATACAATCGAATTGGGTCTCTTTACAATTAAATCATATTTTAAATTCTAAATCACTAATATAATCCTCTATAATTAAATGTTGCGGAGTATTTAAAATCCTACACCCTCCCCCACAAAGATTGTCCCATTTTTTTTATTTCAGTCCGTCCCACAAAGATTGTCCCATTTCATTTTTTACCATGTTTGGTAGTGGACCTCATATTCAACTAACTCATTTCTACTCACATTTTATTATAAAACAAATACTCCCTTCGTCCCAATTAAGATTGACACGTTTTCCTTTTTAGTTTGTCCCAACTAAGATGACACATTTCCTTTTTTGGAAACTTTCTCTCTCCAATTAATACACTAAACCATTTTTTCTCACTTTTATTAAAATATCCATCTTTCTTTATCTCTCTACTTTAATACTTACACCCATTTTTTCTGTCTCCAATTAAACACTTTAACCAATAACTCCTAAAACCCCGTGCCGGCTAAGCAATGTGTCATCTTAGCCGGGACGGAGGGAGTATGTAAAAGTAGAACTCACATTCTACTAACTTTTTTAACTCACTTTTTATTACATTTCTTAAAACTCGTGCCCAGTCAAAATGAGACAATCTTTATGGGACGAGGGGAATAATTTACTTTTGAACTACTCGATATATAAGATATAGGATAAATGATCTTTGTCTTATTATTTGAGATATTAACTAAAGAAATATCCCAATCTTTTAAGTAAAATTGATAGTAGTATTATTTTACTTTTTGGAATATAAGTGTACCGCAAAAAATTATGGAAATAGAAACATTGTTGTGAGAATTAAAGTAACAAAGTCATTTATTTATGTACTCTCTTAGTTAGTGGTGGGAATACGGGTATCCGTGGATACCCGATCTGAAAAAAACAGATATCCAAATCCAAAAATCATCTACATGTCTATCCAAAACCCGACCCGATATATTTTCGGGTATTCATATCCGATGTATCGGGTACCCAAATTCCCGACTCTTTACATGTGTTAATAACTAAAAAAAATTTAAATTTTATATATTAAAATAAATATAGAAATATTTAAATTGACTAATATCTTTAGTGTTGCATTTGTTTTGTAGTATTATAAAAGGGGTTCACTTTTATTTTAAAGTATATGATTATATTTACGGGGATTGGTTATGCAATATGTAAGTAAAATAATACTAAAAGTTATGCATTTAAATAAACCGTAGAAACAACCAATAAATTAATTCAAAAGTCGAAATAATTAACTAAAATATAAAAACCACATGAGTTGGTACTGCAAGACGTAAAACTTGAGAGTTTGGAGAAACCGTGACCTAGAGTAAGAGAAATTGACTTATTTATCTAAGATTTAACGTAGTAAGTTGTAATTAGTAAATAAATTAGCCTAGCTCTTGAAGCCTAAATTGCTAAACCTAATTTAAAAAATGCTTTAAATAATAAATTGGATATTCGGGTAATATCCGATACTCATTCGGGTTACCCAATACCCGATTTATCTTAAATTTCAATACACAATCCCATAAAATTGGATATTGGGTATCCAATACCCGACGGATATCGGGTCGGGTACGGGTAAACCCAATACCCAATATCCGTATTCCCACCCCTACTCTTAGTTCAGGTTAAAATGGCATATTTTTTAGTTGGCATAAGGTTTAAGAGTTGTTGGTTAATATGGCTAATTGGAGAGAGAAATAGTAGGTGTAAGAAGTACTCCCTCAGTCTTACAAGAATATGCATTTTTTTCCTTTTTAGTTTGTCCCACAAAAATATGCACTTTCTATCTTTAGAAATTATTTTCTCTCTAATAAGGCTAGACTAGGCCTACTTAATCGGTTCTCCGGTTCTTGAATACCCGGAATCGGAATCGGAACCGACCAGATAATTGCTAGTTCCGGTTCTAATAGGGGTGAGCATTCGGGTTTCGGTTCGATTTTTTGCCAAAACCGATAACCGAACTTAAAAAATCGAACAAAACCAAAATTTAAAAAAAAAAAAACGAAAAACCAAAAAAAAATAGTACTATATATTACTAATATATATAATTTAATTTATTTTATATATACTAATAGAATATAAATATATATTATATAAAATCAATAGAATATATATAATACATATTATATAAAATATATTAAAAGAATATATGATATAATATATTAAATTAATAGAATAAATATATATAATATTATATTTAAAATATAATTTGGTTTTCGGTTTTTCGGTTATTTTTTTTGCACGAACCGAACCGAACCGAAATTGAAAAAACCTAACCGAATTTCAAAATTTCGGTTTGGTTCAGTTCGGATATTCGGTTTTTTTGCTCACCCCTAGGTTCTAATGTTCTCAACAATTCCGGTTCTACCTGGAACCGAATAATAAATCAATTTTAGATTTTCAATTTTAGATTTGATAAGATATTAATTAGTATCCAATTATCTTATAGGGCTGTGTGCGCGTTAAGGTGTTGTGTGTGTGTATGGTGCTGCATGTGTTTAGGTGTATATACTTGTTAGTATTTTATTGTGTGTTTATTTAAATTTTAGGTGTTATACTTTTTAGGTATTTATTGAATTATTGTTTTTAAGTATTGGAATATTGGATGTTGAATTATTCAATAAAATAAAAATTAAAACTACAAATCGGATCTGGTTTGTAACCGGAATCGACCGGGTAAGAACCAGTCAGTTTCGAGCCGGAACCGGTGGGATCCAGTTCCGATTCCGGAATTCATGAAAATTTGTAACCGGGTACCCGGTCAAACCCGACCGAATAGAACCGGAACCGGCCGGTTAAGCAAGCCTAGGCGAGACTATTCTCCACTAACAATACTTTCACTTTTTCTTTCTATTTCTCTCTTACTTTACTAATTATGCATTAAAATTGTACTCAAACAAAAGTGTATATTCTTATGGGATGGAAGGAGTATTAAATAGAGAGAGAAAGTTATAAAAAATATAAATATGTCATATTTGTTGGAACAAACTAAAAAGAAAATTGTGTCATATTAGTAGGGACATATGAAGTACTCCCTCCGTTCCCTCATAGTTGAGGCAGAACTTTTCGGCACGGAGTTTAAGAAATGAATGTTGAGTGTGTTAAATAAATAAATAAAAAAGTAAGAAAGAGAAAAAAGGTAGAGAGAATAAAGTAAAAAGTAAATAAAGTAAAGAGAATAAAGTAAGAGAGAGTAAAAAGTTACTATATATGGAAATGACTCAACTATGAGGGAACTTCCCGAAATGGAAAAATGACTCAACTATGAAGGAACGGAGGGAATACTTATATTATAAAAGTGGATATCTAACGTTTCACCTATAGAAGTGTTAGCTTACTCAATTTTGTACTGCCAATTAAAGTTATATGTCACGTATTCATGTGGCGGTGAACTGGTAGAATAATTAATTACCAAAAATACCGGAAAAAAGAACATAAATGGTAGAGCGGAATCATACATTGATCCATATTGTATTGAACTGTAGAATTACTTTACAACGGTTATGGATCTTCCAGACGATATGATGTTCCAGACGATAAGAGAAGTTCTTCATAATAGTATGTAGAGAGAATATACCGAATCATTCTTCTGATGTTTGACTACCATAGATAAAAATTTCCTTTGAGTTAAATTGAATTTAATACATTTTTCTTGAATTTTGCATGTTAAATTAAATAAAAAACTTTATTTAAATTGAAATTATAATTTTTGAAATAAATAAATTGATAAAAGAAATGATGAATTGTGGATGATGTAAGAATGAACCGGTGGACAACGCAAAATAACAATAAATGATGAGGAAAGCAAATTCTGGTAAAGCTCAATAGAGAGAGAATGCTGAGAGAGACAGAACGTGGCGATAATCCTCAAAAGGAAAGGAAGAAATACCCAAAAGGGGTTTTTTTTTTCCCTCTCTCTCTCTTACTTTACCAATTCTACATTAAAACCCGTGTCATTCACAAAGTGCCCTATTTTTCATGGATGGAGGGAGTATATTATACTAAAAAAAAAAGAGAAAATGTGTGCATTGTCCTCGTCCGCTGTCCTGCAATGGGCGGACGAGGCGAAGGGCGAGAGTCGGGCGACACCTTCGTCTGGGACCGAACTTTCAGTCGTACCGCTCATCGGCCGACCTAATCGCAGACGATGGCGCGGACGAAGGATCGTCCGGATGAAAAAGAACCACTGTGGATGCTCTAAGATCACTTTGACGAGTATGAGGGTTGACTTGCTGGGTTATTGACGCAAGTTTTATTACTCTTTATAACATAATACTCCTGTTATTATACTTGAGTTATATTATTATTTTTTTTGAATTTTTTTGTTATAATTGAATTAACTTTTTTTGGTAAAAATAATACTCCTCATATTACTTTATTCTATCTTCATTTCCATTTTATTCTCCCATATAGTACATTCTTCTTAAATTCCATTCTAAAAAAACTGTTTCACTATATACAAACGAAAGGTGTATATTATTTGGGCCCAATAATATCACAACAATTATCCAACAAGTCATGTCGGTGCTAACATTAGTATTCCCTCGTTCACCAATAAACAATTCATTTTGCTATTTTCATCCGTCCACTAATAAATGTCTCATTTATTTTACTACTTTTGATAATAGACCTCACATTACACTAACTTTATTTCACTTCAATCCCATTTCATTAAACCAATACATAGAAGTAGGTCTCACATTCCACTAATAACTCTTTTCATTCGATTTATATTACATTTCATAAAACATGTGCTCAAATGTGACTTTGTATTGGTTGACGGAGAGAGCGTGGAACTTTGCAAAATCAAACCAAAACAGAAAATAGATAATTAACAAGTACTATATTATTAAATTTATATGCAAAATAAAAGTTCAGTATAAGTTTTGTAATTTATGGATAAATAATCCTTCTTTTCACACCTACATGTTCCCCCATTAATTCAACCGGCTATAAAGAGTCACTAATGTTTAGATTTGATCCAATTTTTAATCTATTTTATTTAAATTCCATTTAATAGCTTGTGGTATAATGCACACAATATTAGGTACTGTACAATTTATAGCAAATTAGACCGTTCTATTTTAGTATAGTTTCATGGTTGAGATCTATGTACAAACTGTAAATTTGGTTCTAAACTGAGACAGATTAGAATTTGGGTTAAATACTTGAATTTGCAACAATGCTCGATATGTAATGATTAATTGCTCAACGTCTTAATAGTATGAATATAGCTGGAAACACCAAATATATACATGTAATTGTCATCGGCCAAACATAAGTAGCTAAAATAAGCAAGAAATGAAAGCTCATATTTTATATAGTTAACAAATATAATACTCCATATTTGTTCACAAGAATTGTATAAATCCCATTGGAGTTGAGAGGGTGGGACGTTTATTTATTAAATATGCAAATCCCAATATCAGAATGATCAGAGGTTGAGAGCAAGTTTGGAGGTGTCTCTTCTTCTCTCCGCAGAAGCAGTTCCATTTGTGAATCACTGTGGTATTCATCCCCATGGCTTAGCTGCGACGCCACAAATTTGTCGAGATCTCTCCAGTCCATTACTTTTTTCGAACATCTATCTTCGTCTTCAATGATATTATTGCTGCTCTTTAGTTGCGGGAGTTGCGCAAACTGTAGGCTTTCTGTCTCCTGTTTGCACAACAAGTTTTGGGGCACAAATTTTGCTTCATCGTAGTAGTATGCTGCTGGGTCCCACCCTTCATTGCTGCTCTTTGATTGGCTAGTCGGCCGCTTTTTGAAAGCACGACATACCACCCATCCTTCTTCCTGCAACCCTTATTCTATTAGTACGAAGACTTTAGAGTGTTCCAGAAAAGCAAAACTGTGAGGGCTTAGTTTAAAACGGAGATTACTATACTAATATGGAGTTTGAGTATGCATTACTGAACCCTTCACAGTATGAATAATAGACTGGCACTCTATATTTGTAGAATATAATTAATGTTGAACAAATGGAGCTAAAAGTAGGTGTAATGGAGGACACATTCATTGTTTTGAAAGTTATGGGTTTTGTGACTTTAGGGGCATAAGCATGAATAGTGAAAGGGATTGCATGTAGAGGAAATGTGATAAAAGGTTTGCATGCCTTTGAATAAAAATGGGCCCTATATTACTATAGGGATAGACAAACCTTTAATTAATTAATGGAACGCATGAATCGGGAAATTAAAACAACAACACAATTTAAGTTGAATATATAGCAAATTGTAAAAATTTGATGCACCATTTAAATCACCTAATGATGGAAAGGAAGGAACATGCATTCACTAATGTAAACCTTCATATTCTGCGTGCATGTCTTTTTCCTACTATAGTATTTTTCCCTTTGAAATTTTGTCTCATAGATTTTAACGAGGTCCGACCTTAGTATATGGGTTTGACTCATGGGCTCGAAGGCTTTATGTTTCAACCTACTTTTCTTTACAATTTTTAGAACTAGTGCCAAGTCAACCTTGGACTCATATTGCTGGACAGAGGGAGTACTTCACTTCACTATATGACCATTTCTTAATTTAAGAATTCTATTTATTTATATAGAAAAGAAATGAAGGGATGACGGAAAGAAACATGCCTGAGGAGGAGAATTGAGGTCAGAGTCAAGCCTATACTCATGCATGATCCAATCGGTTTTCTGGCCATTAGGAGCCCTTCCTTTGTAGAAAACAAGGGTTTTTCTCATTCCGATGAGCTTTGACCGGTCGTACACTGCCTTATCCCGCCCAGTCGCCTTCCAAAACCCGGCCATTGTTGCCCGGTTGGTCCTCGTCCCACTTGGGTACTTCTTATCTTTGTGACTGAAGAAATACCACTCCTTCTGCTCTTCGTATCCAATTCCACATTTTTCTGTCCACAATTACATATCATGTCATTCATTTACATTCCCTCATATTAGTCTAGTTGGATTAATTAACATTTCAGTGAAATATCGTTTATACTATCACAACAACAAAATAATCCGGGAAAACAATTTTTGAACAAGTGTCACCCAAAAAATTGTCACAAAATAAAATCGTGATATGTTGTGAAAGGTATGCGTATCATAAATGTATCAATTTACTCAAATAAAAAAAATTCAGTTACACTTTTATATATATAGCAAAAACATATGTGACCAAATTTTGTTCATGATTGTATTAAAACGATTCGTATATAACTGTAACTTTTGAAGATTGGTCACAATAAATGTCACATAATAAAATTTACTAATATTTTGTAATACTTACAAATGAATGTAAATGCATATATAGATGTAGAAAGTGGTTCAGTTGAGAACGAACTCGAGAACTTATCAAGTACAGAATATATCAATTGATGACACAAACCATATCAGTTGCTAACTGATATCAGTGGGCAATACAAAAAGATGATATATTTTGTACGGCCAACCGATAAGTTCTCAATCTCTCATGATCTTTAAGATAGATAGTTCTGAAATGAATCATTTCCTAATAGATGTAATCAAAATTTGTTACACAAAAGATGTAGCAAAATTTTTGACACTATATCTTGAAATAGACCATATTTTTGTAGTGTGTATTTGGATTCAAATTTTGAACTGAAGTAATAAACCACTGAAAACCCTAATACACACATACCTTGAAGATCCCATGGCTCGATTCTATAAAGATCAATATCTCTTATAACATCGAGATCGATCTTCTGCGACGCCACCTTCTTCCGGAGGTAGTACCCGACGAGCTCCTCATCGGTTGGGTGGAAGCGGAAGCCCGGCGGAACGCAACATTCTGCGGCCGCATCCATCATTCTGCATAGAATTCACCACCACTTATATGTAGGTAATTAAGTCAACGACTATTCTCAATTATCTCTGAATCATCATCATCATACATAACTCGATGAATTCAGATAAAGGGCCAAGAAGAAGAGGCATATATGTATGTATGTACAGAGATAGATGAGAGAGAGAGAGAGAATTGGAGATGATAATGAGGACTACATATAAAAAGGTGACAAGTGGTAGTAAGGTATAATGATCAGCTCATTTGCTGGTGACATTTTATCTCTAAAAAGGTAATCAACGCGTGGTCTATGGGAAATGGTTTTCTATTTTGTTTTTGTGAAAACTTTGATGAGAAAACACCTCAAATAATGATGAGGCCTTCCCAAGACAGACCGAACAACTAATAATGTTGTCTTGTGTACTGTGGCCACCACATAGCTAGGTTTAATTATTTACTAATTCATTTCATTTCACTCTCCAATGTATCTCTAGGGGATAAAATATTTTTACTTATTTGATTTAACTTACATTAAATTACTCACTTAACACTATATATTTAGTGATTTTAATAGACCTAACAAATACTAATTAGTACTCCCTTTGTCCCATTCAAGAGGTCTACATTCTTGAGTGACACGAGATTTTAGAATAAGCCGTTAGGTGGAGTTAATTAGTAGAGAGAAAAATATAGTTGAATATTTTGATAAGGAAAGAGGAGATGAGGATTTATTTCTAAATATAGAAAGTGGACATCTTGAGTGAGAAAAACTAAAAAGGAAAGGTAGACATGTTGAGTGGGACGGAGGGAGTATATGACAATCCTTTGGCATATAAACTGATTTTGGCATAAAATATTGCCCTTAATTAACAAATAATGTGCAATATGTTTATATGTGTTCTTTAGTGGAAAGCACAGGCTATAAACATCTTTTACAATACAAACTACGAACCATAAAATTTTTATGAATCTACTGCGAAGATGAATATATGTATGAATATAAAAATTAGAATTTTCATCTCTATTGGATTCTAATCCAATATCACAATATTTCATTCAATAAAGCAATGAATCTATTGTAGATCTTCACGATCTAAATAATCAAAATGGTTTAGTTCCTATCTTTTAATTTTAAACCGAAATTTTTATCCGTAAACTTGCAATATCATTTCTCCATCTCAAATTATTATTTCAATCATATAGTTTAATATGAAAAGAATGACATCAACTGAAATCACATTTCCCATATGATCCTTTTTTCTAAATTGGGAAACAAAACATGACACCATTTCAAAACACTGAACTAAAGCACCATTTACTTTGGAAGAAGAAATAAAGAATATGTTGTCTTGTTATCAAAATAAAAATATGTTGAAATGGTGTTAATTAGTTTAGTGGGAAAAACAAAAGGGACAAAGTTTGATGACGTGAATGAAATATGAGCACGCGCTTGTTATGGAAGAAAGTTGAAAAGGCAAAAAAAGGGTAAGAGAAGAAAAGGAGATAAGTGAGAGTGCAGGCTTCAAAAGGAAGCACACAACCTAAAGGAACATTCTGAAGGCATTTTTCAGGTTTATGTGTCCATTTTTGAGATAACACTCTGACTTATTTGTCTACTTGTCTCCTCCCTCTTTAACCCTACCTATCATATTCATATTCATATTCAACCAAGAATGGTTAGGAATTTCCTTCATCAAAAGAGACGGGGTTTACCACCGCGATAGGGATTCATACACGAACAAACGAGATTTATCCAATTTGCAACGAAGATAGTGACCACATAAGCAAGGCAAGGCAATATATTTCGTTTAATCTATTCGAGTGAGTAAAGAAATACATATATTTCTCCAAACATGGCAAGAAAAAAACAAAAAAACACATTAGCTTCACTTAATATATTGCCAAGGTTAGAGAGATTTCAAATTTGGATTTTCCATTGATAGAACTAGCTTGTTCCATTAGGGTTCCATTTAGGGCTCACCTGCACTGGCGCGCAAGCTATAGTTACCGAGGAGAAGAGTAGATGAGGACGAGAAAGAAGGAGAAGATGAGGATATGATATAAAATGCTATGTATGTTAGCATATAATGTGAGGGAAGAAGTAAAGAGAAGGGAGTGAATAAAAAGGGAATAGGTGAGAGAGATGGCATGAGGGACCGCTCAATTGCGCATGGTTTTGATGGATGTCCCAAATTCTTGATGTCACTCTCTTTCTTGCTAGACAAACCCTCTATTCCTCTCCTTTTACTCATGTTTTTCACCATTTGTTGTTTGATTATTGGATTGATCTTGTGAGGCTAAGCTACGCGGTTTCAATACATCTTTTATGAATGTCTATGTTAACCCTTAATTAAGTGCATGTTTGGTCCTATGAATACTTGACACCATGTATACATACATGATATATAGGTATGTGCCAACTTTTAGTTTCTTAGATTTATTTCACATTTTACTAAAATATCGGAGGGTTTGAGTTGTTCAGCATAGAACTGTAACTGAAAAGGTAAAATTACTTACATTTTGAAATTCTACAAGACTATACCACTAATTATTTTAGTATACGGCTCAAGCTACATTATTAGTTAAGTACTTTTTTGGTTAATATATGTATGTTTTTAGTATAATAAAACAACATAATTAGAAACTACATTAATAATATAGAAAACATCCCTTCTTGAAATGAAAAAACACAATTAATTAAAAATAATAAGTTATAATGCAAAAAAGAAACGAAAATAATTTTCATGCTCTTTTTAATTATTATTATTTGGTTCTATGATTTAATCTTATTTTAAATTTTTTTACTATGGATCCAAAAATAATGTATAACTATGTTCATAAAAATCAAAATTTATAATACATGAACATTGAATAATGAAACTAATAGTAGTACACATATGAGATATCGAATTGAGACGACAATTAGTTTTAAGTTTATAAAATGGTTATTGCGCGCATCTTATGAAGATATGATTAATTGAAGACTTGTTCAACAAAAGGCTGGGGTTAGGACATAATAAATTATTACTTAGTAAGCTAGCTTAAGCCTGATTACATTACATTAAAACATTTGACATTAATGGGTATAGATAGTGTTATACAGTATGGAATGATTTCGTCGACAAGTATTTCGGGGAAGAAAGACATACGCACCCAAGTCAGAGAAACTCCTAATTAAATGCCACCTGTCATCCACTTATTGGGTGCGCCAATTGGGTGCTTTACGTAGAAGGGAGTCGAAAGACTAAACTAAACCAACTACCCAAAGAAGAGAAAAACAAATAAATAAATATAGTATTGAGTCAAAATGAGACTATAAATAGTGGAAGGAGATAATATTTTATTTAAAGAAACCTTAAGATTTTTTTATGTATTATGTAAACATAAATAAATAGAGTTTTCATAAAATAAAATAAAAAATCATAAAAACAGAAAAAAAGTTTTAATTTTAAATAAAAGATTGTATTTATTCATAAATATGATTTTGTAGAAATGTAAATAATACTTTCTCGGTTCAATAAATAAAATTCTTATGATTCATATAACTTAAATTTTAATAAAATCAATTTAGGAGTATCTCAAAAGAAAATAAAACTTTTTTATTAATTTTTTTCTCTTGCATGAAATTTTACTTAGACCTAAATAAGAGTTTTAAAAAACAGCCTAGTGTAAGCCAACCATTTCTGCAACTTCTATATATGAATATTCAAAGTTTTATTTTCATTTTCAATAAAATTATTAATAGAGCATATTATAATTATTACTGTTGTCATTATTAATTTATTACAATTGTATGTTTTGTTTCACTTTTTGCAACTTCTATATACGAGTATTCGAGGTTTTTTTTTAATTACTCAAACCCCAAATCTATTAGTGAGTAAGCGTCTTACTCAGGGGCGAAGCTACTTGAGAGGGCCTCCTCAACATATTTTTTTTATATATTTTTGTTCTTCAATTTTTTCAATTTTCTCTATAAATGCCCCACCTCAAGTTATTAAAAGATCTTTTATAAATATTTTTGCTCCTACTGAGTTTGATTTTTTTTTATAAATATTTTTGCTCCTTCTGAGTTGAATTCCTGGATCCATGGTCTTACTCTACCGAGTGAAGTGCCTTCATTATCTAATGTTTTGCTAGTTCACTGAGACTGATATTTTTGGGTGTAAATCGATGGCGGTGGAGGGCAATGATGGTGGCGGCAATGCCATGGTACAGAGCCGTCATTTTGCCATGGAATTTAGATTGAAATATCTGTGTAGAGTATGGAGTATTTTTTCCTTCTTTTTACTAATATTATAATCCTGCTTCAAAATATACGTATACATGAATATGTTATTTAAGTATGGAAGAGGTCACCGATATAATCTTGAATGATACTTTAAAACCTAAAATAAAGTAGAAAATATTTCAATTGTACTCCAAAATGAAATTAACTTATTTTAGATTCTTGAGTAAGATACTTCCTTTTTTTTCTCACAAAGTTTGTTCCATTTTATCATTTTTGGCTGTTCCACTTGGAATCTTACTAAAAACAGAATATTAAATACATCTCTCAATCTCCTCACTGTGAGACTCTTATTCCACTACACACCTCCATTTAATACAAAGCCAAACAACTTATTAAAACCCGCGCCGAGTAAAATTGCGACAAATGTTGTGGGACCGAGGAAATACCTATTTTTTCGATTTTTACGGTAACAAATTCAAATCTTTTTGTGAGTGTAAAAGGTAAATGAATAGAAAATATTCTTTTAAATTTTAATTTGGATCAAATAGTTAGTAAAATTATAATTAAATAGTAGTATAACATTTATATTAAAATAAATTTGAGATTAATATATATGATCGGAAATGCTCTGAATATGAATTTGAAGGCTTCTAAAAAAATATGAAGAGATAGTTACTATGAGAATAAAAAAAAAGGGAGAATGGAATTTACGGAAATCCAAATCATAATAAGTTTTTATTTGGAACGAGATTTTATACCGTTTTGAGTTTAGTGGAAAGTATAAAATAGGGAGAGTAATATTTCTATTTTTAAAATTGAACTTATTATTTTGAATAGAATATTTCAAAAAAAAATATGTGAGTTTAGTAACTAATTAATCACTAATTCAGATTACAAGTAGGATTAGAACGAAAAAGTCTAATAAGGAGAATTTTATAGTGTTTCAACGTTGTCACTTGTATCATATAGTTAAATGTTTGAGAATTTGATGATTTAATTCACAGTCACTACAATTTTTTAACATTTTGATATTGACTTTTCTCCAAACAATCATGCACCACCTTCAGCAAAAATAACACACCTATTATAATTCAAAGTTAGTTGGAAATTTGATGTATGTTTCATATGATTGTTGTTTAATATATAAATCGCGATAAACGTCACCACCCTCTTCTAATCAATTGCTTTCTACTCCTTCCGTCCCATTGTAATAGTCCCGAACACTTTTGCACACCTACTTTATAAAAAGAATAAATAGTTAAAATGAAGAAATTATAAAATAAGAAAGAGAATAATGTAGAGAAGAAGACATTTCATTTTTCACACGTATTTTGTAAAAATGATAATAAATACTTCATCCGTTTCAAGATAAGTGAACACTAACTTTTCGACACGGGATGTAAGGAAATGAGGTTTTGTTAGTAAAGTTGAAAGTGAATAAAATAGTAGAGTTAATAAAATAAAGAGAAAAAGTAAGAGAGATAATACCAAAAAAGGAAATGACTCACTTATCTTGGGACGTTCCCAAAAAAGAATGTGAGTTGCTTATCTTGAATGAAGGGAGTATTTAAAATGAAAAGAAAGTAAAATAAGAGAGAGAATAACGTAAAAGGAGAAAGAATAATGTAAAAGAGTAATTGCATCGTCTTTATATCACAATTGAACTAATTTTTTGAATGAACACATGCGTTCTCTCATTTGCATACACATATTAAGGTGTAAGAAGCAAGCTTCTCTTTGAGGGTGGCTTTCAATATCATTGCTTTCTTAGTGGAGACCAATTTAATCACTTTTTGGTGTTCTTCCAGAATACTTTCAATTCATTACCACATAAAATGAGATTCATGTGTGTACATTAATACCCTTTTAGGCCGACATAATTAGTAATCGCGTAATGCCTCATTTTTGTCGCATTTTTTTGGCAAAACGGGATTTGTTATCTCCTAATTGATATGATCATGTAACTTAATAGTTATATATGCTATAATGATTGACCATCATGCTATATTAGAGTGGATGCCCTTGTCGATAATCAAACAATCATTAACCCGGCCAATATATAGTAGTAACTAATTTTGAGAGGAAAGACAAACAAGGACAAAAATTTGATCGATTCAACATTCGCAATCAAAATTAAATCGAAATACTATGATTCAAATCCGAATTTAGATGTTTATGTATTCTATTTTATGTATTCTATGAGTATTTAATACAAATACTAAATTATGATATTCGATTTAGTATTCTTAACAAATTCATAGTTGAATACTGAATTTTATTTATGTACTTATTATACTACTCCTTACTAGTATTATGTTATCTATTGTAGCTTTGTGTGTGTGAAATTTAATGTATCGGATGACTCTCATCTTATTTGAAATATGGAGTATTTTACAGGCTTTCTACTCCATATAATTTGGAAATGATTCGGATGCTCTAAATTAGTAAGACAAAGCATTTTAAAAAAAATCAAATAATATTGTTTGCAATATTACTCCAAGAAAAGCAAATATCAATTGAAATCGAATATGAATTTTTAGACTTACTATTTGGAAGATGTTCAATTACTAGCATATATCAAGTAGATTATTCGAATTGCATGTTGGTATAAATTCGGTTTGGATTCGTTTACACTCCAAATCTGTATATGTACATTTTGGTCCAGTGATGCCATTATCTTATCAAGAAGCAAAGAATCTTCTTTAACTTCAATTTTACTTATTCAATAGATCGAAATTAAGGGCATCCGCAGCGCGGAGGCGTCCGTCCGTGCCAGCGGCAGGGACGCCGTTCGTCCGCCGATGGGAGGCGTCCGTCCTTTTCTATGATTTTAATTATGTATTTTTATTTTTTAGGATTTTAATTATGTAATTTTTATTTTTTAGGATTTTAATTATGTAATTTTTATTTTTTAATGTATTTTTATAATGTAGGAATGTATTTAGTAATTGAAGTATTTAAATTGAATAATAGAATGGTGGGACCCTTGAGCTTGTCCTTAGTTAAGAGTACGGATGTAAGTGTTGTGCTCTTAGCTAAGGATTAGGAGTAAAAATGAGTACGGATGAGAATGTCAATATTTCTTTCTGTATTTCTATTGAAAGTCCCAATTCAGTTACGATCTCATAAAACATCTTAATAGATTTAGGAGGGATTCGCTATAAGGTGGACTCAGAAATATATACAAATTAAAAATGTTTAAATTCAAAACAAATTACATCATTCAATTGTAAGTCTACAGTCCATACCATTATTAATTTATTATTTCTATAATGGATATCTATAGAGTTTATAGATTTAATTGACATATTTATCTGATAACGAGTTAGAGCATCCTCAATGTGGCATTCCATAGCTAATGAATGTCATATAGCTCCACACCATTTCTATCCATTTTTAAATCCATTCCCTAACTAGAGAACAACACTTTCAATTATCCATTTTATTATTGGCGTGGCCCTACTATTTCATACTCCGTATCTTATTTATTACTTATATTTTTCTCAAATTTATTATCAGTTAAACATTATAATAAAAATGTCATTATATTGAACATGAAATAAAATATCAATCAAAATTACATAATTTAAATGCTAAAATTACTATACTATTTATTAAAAACGTTATACTCCCTCGTCCCGACTAAGATGACACATTCCTTAGCCGGCACGGGATTTTAGGAGTTATTGGTTAATGTGTTCAATTGGAGAGAGAAAAGGTGGGTGGAAGTATTAAAATAGAGAGAGAAAGAAAGATGAATATTTTAATAGAGGTGGGAAAAAGTGGTTGAGTGTATTAATTGGAGAGAGAAAGTTTCCAAAAAAGGAAATGTGTCATCTTAGTTGGGACAAATAAAAAAGGAAAACGTGTCATCTTAAGTGGGACGGAGGGAGTAATACATAATTTTCATTCGTCAAAACGGCTACTCATTGAACCAATTTTCCGCATCCGGTCCTTCGTCTTCAACTATCACGACGTGCATAATAATACACCCATAGATATGGTCGGTTAGATTGTTTACATACCACATCTAACCCGGGGCCTTGACAATGTTGAATCGTGCTTGAAGAACCCTGAACGCTCGCTAGAATCTTTCCGAGCCACATCTTATCGCTGTGTAAAAAGAATATGTTTGGGTTCTTTTTGGCATGTAGAGCGTTTTCACGAGCGTCGGCCACTTCGGATTAGATACCATCTGCGAGATAGTAACCCATATTGTATTGATGATCGTTGGCCGTGAATGACATCGTCTATGATCTTGTAAAAGCTCGTTAAAGACGTCGGATGAGTTCAGCACGCTGATATCGTTGTTCGATCCAGCAAAACAAATATGCATGCCAAATCCATAGACGGTAGTCGGCGACCGCCTCTAGAATGAGCGTCTGGTGGGTGCCTTTGTGGCCGCTTAAGTATTGCCTCCTCCATGTTTGGGACAATTCTTACATCAGTGTTACCAAACATTATGGGAAGCCATAGCATGCTTCGTGAAGAAGAAACAACTTTTGGCAATCGCTGGTGGTGGGTTTCTGAAGGTATTCCGCACCAAAGGCTTCGCGAATTCCTTTGCAAAACATTTTCAAGCATTCGCCTCTAGTGGTTTCCACAACATTCAAGTACTCGTCGAACATATCCGACGTTTTCTCAGTAGCAAGTTGTCAGATGGCTGACTTACACTTTTGCAATCGTAAGACCTTGTCGACCAGTTGCATCGAGTCGTTCTTTGAAGAACTTTTCACGGACCGCCAATGTATTTAGTAGTGCATGCGGAAACGACGTCGGGGGTAATCGTCCATGAACTGTGGTTCGTCGCAAAAATAATCACAAACGAGCCTTGTGTCGGCTTCCTCCCGATCATGATGGATGTAGCGCCGGGGTCTCTGCGGCGGGTTCGTGGTGGTGATACGCTCAGATTTTGCATTTTAAGGTCTTTATTTGGTCCATTTTGTGTGTCGAAGTTACATTACAGATGCATTATTTATACATTTTGTCTATTATGGTATTTTGACGTGTTTTGTGATAAATGTGCAAAATAGAGCTTAAAAAGATACTCCCTCCGTCCCACTTTAGGAGTCCCGATTGAGTTCGGCACGGGTTTTAAGAAATATAAAGGAAAGTCGGTGAAAAAAGATAGTGGAATGTGAGTCCTACTTTTTTATATTAGTTTTATAATAAAATGTGAGTGGAAAAATGTTAGTGGACTGTGAGACTTAATACCATTTATGGAATATTCCAACCGGGACTCCTAAAGTGGGACGGAGGAAGTAGTAAATTCGAATTAGAAGTCTGGAGTATTCGAGCCAGCCAGCGGCCGCCGGAGCCCATCAATCGCTTGAGTTACAACGGTCAACCTCGGAAATTGTGCCTGAAAGAAGAACACGCCCAGCGACCGTTGAGACGTGTGCAACGATCCGCTGAGAATTATGCAATGGTCCACTGAAAAATGGGTTGCTCATGATTTTACCTAATTTCCCTCAGACTTACCTAACTGGGATAAAAGATTTGTCATATTGAGGGACACGACCTGAAAGCTAACCAGAGTATTAAAGCTATGACTAAACAAGTAGGCGTATATTTTAGATTTAGAGGGAACTTCTTTTTTGGTCCACGAACTTTGCCAAAGTATCATTTTAGGTCCGTGAATTTTGAAAATATCATTTGAGGTCCATCAACTATGGGATAATATCATTTGAAGTACTTTTTTACTATTTCCAAGTTTTTCTGAACGAAAATACCCTCAATACCTTAAAGGGTATATATTTTTAATAAACTTATCATATACTCATATTTTTTATAAATATCTTTACAATATATTTTTGACGATTTTTCTAAATATAATTTGACCTTCAATATTATCACTTAATTTTGTGACATGCAAGTTAAATTGCTTCTTCAATTATTTATATTAAAGAATTTTAAAATTGAATATAAAACTTCTTTAAGAATAAAAAAATTGAATAAGGATTATTTCTTGCATGTCA
This sequence comes from Salvia hispanica, assembly GCF_023119035.1. Classification (NCBI taxonomy): domain Eukaryota; kingdom Viridiplantae; phylum Streptophyta; class Magnoliopsida; order Lamiales; family Lamiaceae; genus Salvia; species Salvia hispanica. The sequence goes on from NC_062967.1 coordinate 51,265,480, forward strand.
CAAAATTAAGTGATAATATTGAAGGTCAAATTATATTTAGAAAATTCATCAAAAATATATAGTAAAGATATTTATAAAAAATATGAGTATATGATAAGTTTATTAAAAATATATACCCTTAAAAATATTGAGGGTATTTTCGTCCAAAAAAATTGGAAATAGTAAAAAAATACTTCAAATGATATTACTCCATAGTTGATGGACCTCAAATGATATTTTCAAAGTTTACGGACCTAAAATGATACTTTGACAAAGTTCGTGGACCAAAAATGACGTTCCCTCTTAGATTTATACTACAAAGTAGGATAAATATACATATCACATATCAGGGCTGACCCATGTGTTAGTGTGGAGGAGCTAAAGCCCTCAATAAAATTACTTTTTTCAAACCTTTTCCTTTTATTATGTTTGAAAATTATTCACTTTTAATGCAAATTATAATGCAAAAAATCCTTCAATTAAAGCACCCAAATGCTATTTGAAACAAAATTTTGAAATCACAGCCGTTATCGGTATTTATTTTTGCGTCCATCTCTATTTTTTTTTTTCTCTTGAGCTAGCAAATATGGTTTTAACGCATCAAAGCCAACCAAGAATATATAGCCCTCTTTATACTGAAATAATGATATAGGCTCATTTTCATCGCAATGGATTTTCTCGTGTCATTCACTGGGCAACAAGACTTTCTCGATAATTCCACTGAAAAATGGGATCATTGGTCTTTTACATTTTCAATTTTTGCTATAAAGGTTTTGATGAATGTGAAGCTTGTGCTTTTCAGGGTTTCTACGTTCTTTTTTGTTTGTTTTGTGAATTTTGTCTTCTTCTATAAGCTCTTTCCTCTCATGCTAAAATAAATCATACTATAAATTAATTAGAATAAGATATAAAAATATAAGAAAAAAGTGCGACTAAGAATAAAAAAAAAAAAAGAATATATAATTTAAATAAATGAATATATAGTTTAACAAGTTTGATCAACAAAACATAGATATTAATAAATTAGAAAAAAAAGTAGAAAAATAACAACAAAAATAATATTATATCATATAACTTTTCCTTCTACAATTTTGCCACTTACAAATATGAATATCTTAAATGGAAATGAGTAACTGAAATAAGTTCGATAAGGCCAAATGGATTAGCAGAATGCATTGCAAATCCATTAATTAAAAAATAGAAATGTCAAGCTCTCTTTTGATACACGACAGCAAAATTGCAATATTAGAGCATCTCCAGTGCCGGCTAGCCAACCGGCTAGCCGAACCATTGCAACAGGCCAGCCCAAAATCGGTGAAAAAAGTGGTGTGGGCTAGCCGATCGCGTGGCGCTGGCCGATGCGCTGGCCGCCATTGTGGCGTGCCGATCGGCCAGCGCCCTATTTCGATTTTTTTTAAAAAAAAAAACCTATATAAACGCGATTTTAGTTTCATTTCATTTGCATCACTTGTTTTAACGAGTTTTCTCTCTCTCTAAATTTCTGTGTCGTAAATTTTCCCGTATCTGTGTACTTTTTTTTAATGAAATGAATTAATTTTACCGTATCTGTGTCGTAAATTTAATTTCGTAATTTAATCGTAATTTTAATTCCGTAAATGTAGTATTTTTTGAATTAATTTTATTGCGGTTGGCCTATGGCTGACCTAAATCTGATGTGGCAGATGAATTTTTAGTGCTGCCGACGTGGCAGGGAGAGAGAGTGGCTGACCTATAGCTGACTTATTTGCATTGGAGACGCTCTTATATCGATTTCTTACTTTCGCAAATCGAGAAAGTTGCACCGATTCACATATTTCTATCTAGTTATGGATCAAATTTGGATAGACCTCTAAAATCCAAATTCTTCCTTATTTCTTCTTCAAATCTAGGAAAACTTCCGCCTCAATTCTTAAAAAAAAAATAAAAAATAAATAAATAAACCAACACGACAACGTCGAAGTAGAGAAAAATGATTAAATACTCACTCAAAATAAATGAAAGAGAGTACATATTTTATATTTCCTCCGTCCAATTTTAGGAGTCTCGATTGACCATTTTTAGATGTCACACTTAAATTGTCTCGGTTTAATATTCCAATAAATGTTAATATGATTCACATTTTATTATAAAACTAATTCAGTATACAGTTTAAAGTAGAACTCACATTCAACTACCTCTTTTCACTCATTTTTCTTCACATTTCTTAAAATTCGTGACGAACTCAAATGAGACTCCTAAGATGGAACGGATGAAGTAGATCCTTTTTTTTTTACTAAAAAAAGACAATTGGGGATGGATATAGAATATGGATGCTTGGAGCTCAATTCTACTCCAAAAATGTTAGATTTTGCTTTGCTTTGCAATTTGGGATGAGAGAGAAGACTTTGCTTTGCAAATTGTTGTACTCTCTCTATCTCAATTAAATTGAGTCAAATTTTTTGGACACAAAGAATAAGAAATTATATTGAAAATTGGGAGAAAGGAATAAAATGGAAAAGATAAAAGAGAGAATAAAGTAAGTAATTAGATATTTCATTTTTGTCAAAAAAGAAAATGACTTAACTTAGTTGAGAGTACCAAAAAAGAATATGACTCAACTTAGTTGGAACGAAGAAAATAGTTAATAGGCATCTCATGACCGATTGCTTTTTTTTTCTTAATTAATATCTCTGTAAAGATAAGTCTCAAGATTGTTGTGTACACACTATTTTTCATTTTGCCTTTAGTAAAATTGTCATTTCAAACAACTGCCAGAATAATAGTACTAGTATAGATTTCTTTTGTTACAACCATATATTGTCAGTCCAACTCACCTTTCGTCTACTAGAGTTCAAGATACTCTATTCGTTCCAGATAATTTGATCCAGTTTTTAGCCAACCCCTACAATGGTTTCTCCCTTATTTCTCCCTTATTTCTCCCTAACTCAACATTTCATTTTTACATCATCACTAATTTAATTGTTTTATTTTTATATATAATAAAGCTAGCTTATTTAATTTATAAAGATAAATCAAATAAATAGTAATAAAGTTCGTTGTATTAAACACGGGTACACATTACAACGAAGAAAATTAAAAAAAAAAAAAGTACACGAATGGAAATAAAAAATCAAAAAAAAAATTCAAAGAAAAAAAAATTCAAGGGCGGTGGGCGCGGTTTCTATTTGCCCACAATTCTTCGATGATATCGTGTTGTAGTGCTTGATGGGCCTCCTTCTGGTGTATGTCCATGAACGCCTGGAACCGTTCATGTTCGTTGTGCGGTACACCCTGGCGGGCGGACTCGGTTGAGACACCGTGACTCGATGATGCAACACTTGGGTCGTTGGTGACGTCGAGGACGCCTTCGTGTTCATCTTCGATGATCATGTTATGCATGATGATGCACGCATACATGATATCGGCAATATCCCCCTGGTAGAAAAAGCGCGTCGGACCCTTTACCAGTGCAAATCGCGATTGGAGCACCCCAAATGCCCTCTCCACATCCTTGCGCGCAGACTCTTGCGCTCGGGCAAAATACCTTCTTCTATCTCCGAGTGGGCATCTGATCGTCTTCAGAAACACGGGCCATTGCGGATAGATGCCGTCAGCCAGGTAGTACCCCATGTTATGCACATTGCCATTGGCCGTGAAGTCGATGGAGGGGCCTAATCCGTTGATCCGCTCGTTGAAAAGGGGCGAGGAATTGAGAACATTTAGGTCGTTGTTCGACCCGGCTATACCAAAATAAGCATGCCAAATCCAAAGCCGTTGGTCGGCAACGGCTTCAAGAATGATGGTGGGATGCGTACCTTTGTAGCCGGTAGTTTGCCGGTGCATACGGTCGATGCTGCCGAGCATCCCAGGAAAGCCGATGGGTCCTCCGAGTGCGAATCCCGTAAAGGAACTGGCAGTCAGCTTGCGTCCGTGCGCCCGAAGGTAGTGCTCCCCGAATATCTACTCGCACGCCACTGACGAGAAATTCTTCGAGGCACTCGTTGCCGATCGTCTCGCCGCAGTGAGGAATACTCATCGAACATGTCGGCGGACCCTCAGCTATGCCAAGTTGCCGGATAGCAACGGTGCATTTACGTAAGGGAGCGATAGTCCGGGCTTCCACTGCTGCGTCTGCGGCTGGCCCGGAACTCGGGGGTAACGAGCGGGCCAGCAGCATTAGCAGATGCGCGGGAAAGGGGAAGCGGCGCATTACTGCAGACCGGCGACCGAAATGCATGCTGCCGGATAACGTGGTTCCTCAGCGAAATAATCGGCGGAACAACCTTGATGCGTGCGTCGCATACCAGCGTGAATTTAACGGGGATGTATCGTCACTTTCCATTAGATTTTTTAAAATCCGTGTCGAGTCAAAATGTCCCAAATTATCTGGGTAGGAGGGAGTAGATAATTAAGGCTATTCATAATCGTATTAATAATATATTAATTGTATTTAAGATAATAAAATGTGGTACTAATATGGTAATTATTAAAAATTGAGATATTTAATATGGTGGTACGTTTTATTTGCAGTAGTAATATTTATTCTTGTATAAAATTAAATGTTGGGTTGCAAACTCGTTCCAATTTACAATGTTTTGGAAGTGGCATGAAAAACAAATTTGTATGAGCATTGTCCAAAATGAGTTTCCATCAAACTAAACTAATGTGAAGTCCAAAATTAAAGTTGAGCATTTTTTATGAGATAAAAATAATAAATATATATTCACCGACACCAATACCCCATATTTCAAAGTTGCAGTTTTATATGGTCTTGTAACTATAAATTATCCTTTAAAATAGTGATATATTGTTAAGCAGTAACTAACTAATCGTAGTAAAAATATAATAAATAAGAAATCGAAAATTGAAAAAAAAGTTACAACTATGCGAAATATTTAATGTGATTGCATATGTATGAGCTTTTCATATCACCCCTCTTTATTTTACTTTCTAAAGTTAAGTAATGTGATTTTAAGATAGAGACAAATTAATGGGCCATGCTACAAAAATGAAATAAAATCCATTTTTATGGACTAATTAAAATAGAGAAATAATACTATTAATTGTGGTATGAATTAGCTTCACATGTGTTATTATCTCATTGCCATCGAATTGATTTGCAATCAATACTAATTGAAATTTGCCTTTATTAATTATGGAATAGATTTATAACCGAAAAATAGAATAAATAACTAACGTACACCTCAAATCTTAAATATTTCATTTTTTTATTTTTATTTTTTTTAATTTTCAAACTATATCAAATCCAGTGAAATTAGAGTGATGGGTGTTCATCTTTAGACGAGGATATATTTATTTATTTAATTAAATAATGATTTATTGAATAAAATAATAAAGTCCAATTTAATTACGCAACTGCAGTCGATAAAATCGGTATCATCTTCCTCCCTTTCTCCTCCGATTCATTTTTCTCTACACAGTCAGACTAAGAGTCCTCAAAAAGCAAAATTTATCCAGAAAATGGCGGCTGCTCTCCGCGCTCTCATGCTCTCTCACTCCCCTCCACTTGACGCTTTGGTCGTTCCTTCCGAGGATTATCACCAGGTCGAACACACTTCTACGTTCTGATTTGGTTATTGATTCATGTATCTCTCTGTTTATCATGCGCAATTAACTGGATGATCAATTTTCCGCTGATACGATTTCGACGTTGACTGTATAACATGATTGGCAGAGCGAATACGTATCCGCGAGGGACAAACGGCGCGAATTCGTGTCTGGTTTCACCGGAAGCGCTGGTATGATACTGTTTTGGATATGTTCTTATCGGTTATTGCCTCCTTGAGACTTGAGTTTTCCTCAATTTGAAATACATAGTTCTGTTTTCAATTTGGATTTCTTCATTTTGTGGTCTACCTTGTGCATTTGGTTTGATGAGGATGATTCTTCATACCTGATTATTAAACTGATTGTTATTGCTTTTCACCAAATACAACACAAGCTTTTAATCCGCTGTGATTGTTCTCAATTTCCGTCAATTATGTGTACAAGTACTTTCTTGGATTTGAACTAAGTACTGATCAGGATCGATTTGGTATTTTAGAACATTGCTGTTTTAGGTAAGAATATCGGCAGATGGTACTATTATTTTGTGCCATAATTAGTAGCACATGCCAGTTGTGTATTTATTTGCATATTATTATTGTTTGTTTGGTTCTAACAAAGTACTACATGTATACAGGATTGGCACTTATAACAGCAAATGAGGCTTTACTTTGGACAGATGGAAGGTATTTTTTGCAGGCAGAGCAGGAGCTTACAAATGAGTGGAAGCTCATGCGTTCAGGAGAAGACCCAGCTGTTGATGTCTGGATGGCTGATGTGAGACTCTGTGTGATTTGTTGATTTGATAAATTTGTTTTAGTATGATATCCATGTTTGATGTGAGAGTTGAAATCACATTCCTATATGATTCCATCAAGCAAGCACATTTTGTAGCACAATAATCTGAATGATCTTATCTTAACCATTTTGTAATACATAAAAGGAAGAATATCTATGCTTCAAAACTCATCTTCAGAACTGCCAGTCCACAACAGGAGGGCATTGGGAAGTATTTTCCCAATCATCACGAAATATATGGACACTGCATTTTTGGCCATTTTACTGAATTTGTAATGTTTTGTTTTGTTTTTCTTTTTAATTGGTAATAGATCATTATACTAATTGACTATTTTCTGTTAATTATGTGACGGATACTTTATTGCATTTTCTGCTCCTTTTTTGTTTGTTTATCATCCTCATTGATCCAAATAACTGAACCTTGATATGCTGTACTAGAATCTGCCAACTGATGCTGCTATTGGTATTGATCCTTGGTGCATATCGGTTGATACTGCACATAAGTGGGAGCGTGCTTTTGCTAAGAAGCAACAAAAATTGATCCAGACGACTACTAACTTGGTAGATGAAGTTTGGACTAGTCGACCCCCACCCGAGGCAAATCCTGTTGTTGTGCACCCAATTAAGTTTTCTGGTTGTTCTGTTGAAGATAAGCTGAAGCAGTTGAGGGAAGAGCTTCTGCAAGAAAAAGCCCGTGCTATTGTACTTTCTGCATTGGATGAGGCAAGCTCATGCAGTTTGGCCATATTGGGTGTTCGGCATTTACTTTTATTCTATGTACTGTTAGAATCACATGTTTCTAATTTTTCTGTAATTATGTAGGTAGCATGGCTGTTCAATGTTCGTGGGTCTGATGTTTCCTATTCTCCTGTTGTTCATGCATTTGCTATAGTCACATCAACTGCAGCTTTCTTTTACGTTGACAAACGAAAGGTGTCTTCTGAGGTTAGAATGCATACAGTTCGAGTAATACTTCGTCCCCTTCATATTTAGTTATCTTGGCCTCAAGTTCTTGAGAAATGTCATCTGCAGGTGGGGTCTTATTTGGAGAAAAATGGTATTGAGTTGCGTGATTACAGTGAAGTGAGCTCCGATGCAGTGTTACTTGCATCTGACCAGCTTATGTCTGCCAAGAAAGCTAAAGAAATGGTAAGCGATGCCACAGAGACAGCATCTGGTGGTATCAATAATTCTGCAGAAGAGAAAAGCAATGACCTCATATGGGTTGACCCTGGGACGTGTTGCTTTGCTTTGTATTCAAAACTGAACCAGGATAAGGTTTTCCTGCAATCCTCTCCTTTGGCCCTTGCGAAATCCCTTAAGGTATTTTGTCTCTCTGAGATACACAAGCTTTTATTACCTTCCAGTAATTTCCCCATTAGTACCAGTTATGCGGTATGCTGTGTTATCTTTTCTACAGAATGCATGTAATATCTTTAGCTCCATTGTTCACTGTTCATCATACTTTCGTCTCCCAGAGTCATTTCTAAAGAATTAACTATCCATGTGTATAAGCTGATTATTATATGTTCACAATTTGAGATACTTGCAATTAATAGTTGAATGATTGTCACCAACCATCATTCGGCTGTTCAGTTCACAATTATAAATTTAAACGATGGGATATGCAATGTTAATGCAGATTTAGATATCTACTTTCCCAGTTACTCAGTTGTTCTCCCTGATATTTTATTTTTCTTGGAATAGCATTTTGCCTCATTTGACCTATTTTTGCTCATAGGTTAGTGGTAGTTAAGAATCCTTTAGAGCTTGAGGTTTAGTTGTGCGAAGAAACTATTCTTTATATACCATGCACCTTAATAAGTTTCTGAAAGTCTGAACCTTTTTGTGTGTAAAATTATGTGAGAAAAACATTATCTGTCTTCATTTACTTAACCGAATTGTTGTATGAAGCTTTGTCCCCATGAATCTACTTATTGGAATTCTTATTCATGCAGAATCCTGTTGAGATACAAGGACTGAAGAATGCACATGTACGTGATGGGGCAGCTGTGGTACAATATCTTATTTGGCTGGATAAACAGGTACAAAAATTACTACGTGAAACTGGATATCAAGACTATTTCATTTCTTTCTGGATTCATTCTACTTTTTAGTTTCACTTTAGCTAAACGCCCTCCAAGTGTCTAGTTTCAAAATTGGGAATGATAATAGAATCTTTATATGGTTACTAGCCCTTGATAAAATCTTTCCCGAAGCTCTTTATCTAGATGATATTTGTTTAAGCAGACTCTGGTAATCTTTATTGTGTTCTCAGTTGTGTCAGAAATCAGAATCACTTCTTTGAATATGTATCTCCTTTATTCAATTAATGGATTGGAATATATCTTTAAGAATTATGTTTTGACAGGCAACATCAGTTTTACTTTTCTTTACACTTAGATGCAGGAAATTTATGGAGCATCCGGTTACTTTATTGACAGCGAGGTCAACGATAAGGTTCAACTGTAAGTTTTATACGTACTGTTTATTTCCCTATTGAATATAAAAAAATGGATTTTTCACATGTATTTGCACCTTTGCATATCTCACATGGTAAATGATATGGTCTTCCTCTTCTGATATACTATACTGTTGAAATTGTTTCCCTCAAGTCATCTCTCTAGTAATTAGTGTTATTCTAAGTACGTTTTCTCAAACCTTATTTGACTCTAAAAAATTGGCTGAGTGTCACGAAATTCACCTATGGAAACTCTCAGTGACTGACCTTTTAATGCCCAATATTCAATAATCATGAAGCTGGTAATCTTAATTTGAACTATGATAGGAGCATAGGAGTGTATAACTAAACTGAAAAGAATCCTAGCACATTTTAAGCCCAAGCTAGAGCTTGAGTGGAATAAACTAGCTGTAGTACTACCTTTAGCTGTATGTGGTGAGCTCAAGATGGAGTTATGCTCCACACAGCTTGGTAATGTCATCTATAGAAAGCCTTCTTGTTTAGAAGGCAACAAAGAGGAATAATATGATAAGATTAATTATCATGTATCATACACAATAAAATTTATCTATATTATGGGGATTAAATTGTTCTCGTGTTTATTTTCTACATTCCTAAGTAATATCATCTTTTTTCCGCATACGTCTATAAAAAAACATGAAATATCTGATCAAAAGTTATCTTTATTGCAAAATTTGTTGCATTCTTAGCAGAATATAACTGAATTATGAGAGTTTCGTCTCAGGTTCAGGATCTACTAACTTTTTCTTGGAATATATACATTTAGAACTGCATAGACACTTAACTTTTCATCATAATAACTATTCTTTTGAATTATGTTATTATCTTGATGAAGGAGGACAACAAAACTCACTGAGGTGTCTGTAAGTGATAAACTCGAGGAATTCCGTGCATCTAAAGAGGTATGATTAACTATCTTTTAAGAAGGCATGATTAATGAATCTTTCAGTATAATTTCTTTGCTCAAAAAAATAGAAACTTTTGAAATGACACGGGTTTTAATGCACAATTGGTAAAGTAAGAAAAAAGAATTAGTAAAGTAAGAGAAATGAAGAGAAAAATGGATAAAGTAAGAGAGAGGAAGAAAAAAAGTAATGGAAGTGGTCTTAGTGGATTGTGGAGTCCACATCCTAAAATAAAAAGTTTAGAATGTTTCTATATACAAGGGACTGTCCAAAATGGAAATAGTTTCTATTTTTAAGGGACGGAGGTAGTATAATATTGTGTATACTTTACATATATTCTAGAAATATAGTCAGGATAAAAAAGTGAAAAGTCGAAAGGCGTGGGCTTCGAGTCCCACTAGTAAGTTGTTTGAATACAAGAAAAATAGATGAAGAGATGGATAAAGCGGGAGTAATATCTAGATACAGTATCTTGTACAAACAAAGATATGGATCCAAAATATGTAAATGGGATTTTAGTCACATAAATCATAATAAATATACTACTATACTTATTTGCAAAAGTCATCAAAAACTGATTAGTTATCCTGATACCAATTTTAATAGTTTCTACAAGTTGAGAATCTGAATAACTTTCCTCAGTAACTGCATTTGTATTTAATTGACAGCATTTTAGGGGGCTGAGTTTTCCAACTATCTCATCAGTTGGCCCAAATGGTGCAATCATCCATTATAATCCAGAGCCGGAAACATGTGCCGAACTAGACCCCAATCAGATGTACCTTTGTGATTCAGGAGCACAGGTGCATTACCTGCCTTCTCAGTTTCTTATGCTTTTCTTTTAGTCCTTTCTACATCTTTATTTACTAACACTTATCTCTGATTCTCCTCTTTTTTGATACATATACTAATATCGGTCTTATTCGTATTTAAAGTATCTAGATGGAACAACTGACATTACACGGACTGTCCATTTTGGAAAACCTACTTCACATGAGAAAGCCTGTTATACCGCGGTATGCAGTGTGCTCCTTCATAAACCCTCATGTACTTTAAGAACAAATTAGTTTGGATTTCCTGGTGTTCACATGTTTGTGGTGGATTGAGGTAATAATATTCCTTGTAGAATGCAGACTAAATATGTACTGCCTCTCTGTTCAGTACTTTGTGACGAAATTGAGTGATTGGTGAATCATAGGTGTTAAGCAAGAAAGTTAAGTTTGAGCAATATTTTTAGGGAACTAAAATTATCTGCATGAAGTTAATCATATATGAGTAGAGGTACAACTGTACTCGCTTAGAAAATTCATAAGTCTATATAATTGGGAATCCTAGAATACTATGTGTTCTTAAAAATAAGAGAAGAAAAGGTTCATAATGTTTTGTCATTGGTATTGGAAAACCCACAACCGATGATAGCTTTAGCTCAGTTTTTAATGAATTACACATACAGAAATTTTGCTATTATATTGAACAATACTATTTTGAATTCTCTTTTTGCTCTTTAATAATTGTAGGTTCTTAAGGGACACATTGGCCTGGGAAATGCTCGATTTCCAAGCGGAACCACTGGTAAATATTGTATTCATTTGCTATACATTTTTGTTGTTTATCTTGTTTTGAATAATACCTGTGATCTTCACGATGTTTGGATTGGACTAGGATAGTTACTTATGGACTGTTATGAGATACAAATTCAATATTTGAGTTGCTTTTGGCTTTGGTGAAATTATGACAAGAACTCAGGATGTTTGGATTGGACTATGATTCTTGATTTTGATCTGTCATGAGATACAAATTCAATCTTTGAGTTGCTTTTGGCTTTGGTGAAATTATGACAAGAACTCTTTATGTTGCTGTTATTTTTTCCAGGTCATGTACTTGATGTTCTTGCACGTGTTCCTTTGTGGAAGTATGGTCTTGACTACAGGCATGGCACTGGTCATGGGATAGGCTCTTACCTAAATGTTCATGAAGGTACGTTCAAGAATCTGTATCATGTCCCATTTAATAGAGATACTAAATTCTCTCTAAAACCTGCATCTTTATGACTTTCTCAAAATGGACGCACACATAGCAAATGTGCAGTTGTAATCTTGTAGATAGAATTTTCATCATCTAAAAATCAACAAGCGTATAATGACGATATTTCTTCTTTCGAATAAAACATGGGTCTTTGGAAGATGTATTAGTCTTATAACTAGTGTACATTTAATCAGTTATGCACAGTCCCACTAAAGATCCATAACTTTGTATCATTGAGATATTATGGAGTAATATACAGTACTTATAAAGCCTACCTAAAATTATATGAATACGCTTCCTGGAATTTTTGCAAAACTGGTTAATCGTCAGTAATATAGTTACTAGATGACTCATTGTTCATGAGTGTTCATGGAACAAACTTTTTATCACATTGAATAACTATGTTTTCAAAATATAATACTCCCTCTATTCCCCAAAAGTATAGGAAAATTACTATATTTGGTGTCACCCAAAAGTAGAGCACTTTCATTTAAGAATATGACACCACACTTAACTTTATATTTCATTGTTCCAAATACCTCTTATTACCAAAAGAACCACTGTTTTTCTACATAGTAGGACTCTTAGGTCCTTTTTGGTATGATGGAATGACATGAGGGTGGAATGGAATGAACATATAATTGAAATGAGAAGTCCTTTGCATTTCCATTCCATCACAAGAGCATTCCATTCCATTATACCAAGTAAAGAAATGAATGAAAGTAGGATTCACCATTCCACTCCCTCATCCGTTCCATCATACCAAGAAGGGTCTCAGTAATACTCTCTATCCACTCAAACCACATCTACCAACCATTTTTCGTATGACCTGTGCAAATCAAATGTGCTGTACTTTTGGGGGATGGAGTGAGTAACATATTATGACGGATGGTTTGGTTATAAGATAATTTGATTCCGTTTCTTCATTTTATTACTACTAATTATACTTATTCTATCTATTTTAGTACTTCTAATATCCTTCTTTGGTATTAATCATTCTTTTATCTCACATCATCATTCTGTTCAACTATAACTACTCTTGCGTACCGACCGCTTATATGTCTCATACCTTAAGGTGTGCAAATAAATGCATTTTGTAATGTGATGATATTGGACTAATCGTATGACAACTCTGGAAATGTTCCCCCCTGTTTTGTTAACAATGTAGATAAAGAAACTCTCAGACTTTTCTGTTGTTACTTTACAAACCTAGCTGTACTTTATTTTTCAATATTCACGAGCCTGATGCATTTTTCATAGAACTTGATGTAATTTAAAACATTCCTATATACCTGCGTACATTGTACAATTAACTAAAATACAGTTGTGCATCAATTGGTATTAAAAGTACTAAAATAAAGATTCGATTATATCTTGTAACCTAATTCACCAATTTTTCTTTATGTAGGTCCTCATCAAATCAGTTTCAGGCCACCTGCTCGGCATGTGCCATTACAATCTTCAATGACTGTGACAGATGGTATTTTCTCGATAACGAGCTTTATCAATTTTTCTAAAAATGTCTGGATCTAAAAAAGTCATTTTCTTTTGTTGACTTTTAACTTGGTTTTGCAGAACCCGGTTATTATGAGGATGGAAACTTTGGCATAAGGTTGGAGAACGTTCTTCTAGTAAAAGAAGCAGATACAAAATTCAATTTTGGTGACAAGGGTTACTTGTCTTTTGAGCATATTACATGGGTAAGTTTCCATCTACATATACCAGATAAACTTCGATGCATCTGAACTCTGTTTAAACTCATGAAAGCTAGGAATGTGGTCAATGTAGTGCTAAGAGAGGTTTGTCCATACACCAATTAGAAGTTACAGTTTGTTGATTGAAGAAAAACGCGGTGATAGACTAAATCTATGTCTTTATGCGGAGATACTATAAGAAAATAAACACACAACAATCGTTGTAGCCTACCTCGACTATAGCAAGTCCATCCTAGTCCCAATATTTAGCACATAGTCCTTGTTTGCCTCTGGTTTGCCTCCTCTAGTTTGCCTATTTCATTCTAAAGCAACTTCGCTCATAGTAGAGAGAAGATTTAATCTTCTAAAATTGTTTTAGGATGTGTGTCCCAATTGACAAAAAGTTAAGAAGGAAGTGAATTGAGTTAGGCTCTAGGGATCCTGCTTAAAGTTGTTAATGTAAATTCTTTGCCGAATCTTGTGTTCCTGGTTGGCTATACTGACAAATGATACCTTATTGAATCAGGCACCATATCAAACGAAGTTGATCGATACAAGCCTCCTCGTGCCTGAAGAAGTCGAATGGCTGAACAGCTACCACATTAGATGCAGGGAAATCCTTGCTCCACATTTGAATACTCCTGAGATGAAATGGCTGGAGAAAGCTACTGAACCGATCAGTGCTTGAGTTGAGATCGTTTCAATATTTATTCTTAGCATTAGAATATTGGAACGATGTAGTTTCTTTTTTCTTAAGTTATAAATTGTGATTGTTGAATCTACAAAGGCATGGATGGTTTCATATTTGATTCTGGACCCGATTTCGATTTCGAATTCGATTTCGAATTCGATTTCGGATTATATGTTTAGAGGTGAGTTTGGAACTGAATAGAAAAAGTAATACTTATTGGCAATTTGTTTGAAAAAGGTGGGATACAAGTAACAAAATAGTAGAGGCGGGCTTGGAGAGCAAAGTAGTTGAGGATTATAGGCAAGGGGTGCATTAAGGTCCTTACACCCCTTTAGTATCACAAAATAATGTGTAGCAGTTTTAAAACTGTTCTGAGATTTCAGTGGAATTAATTTGAGCGACGATTTCACAATCCAATCTCTCTCCTCTCTTTTCGTCAATTTCATCCCTCATTCATTCTCTCTTTCCCCAATTCATTCTCTCTACCCCCAACCCTTCTCCAAACCCTAGGCGCCGCCAAATCTAGTCGCGAAGTCGAAATCATGCCTGTTTTTCACCGTCAACAAGGTGAAAATTATACTTTATTCCATCGTACGACAACTTTTCATCATTAGAAGACTGATTTCAGTGATTTCAGCGTCGGGGAACAACAAACTCACGATTTGCAGGTATTCATAAATTGTTAGGTTTTTGCAAATGGTTTTTTGTTCATTAGTGATTGTTTTGGTTTTTGGTTAATATCAATTCCAATCGTTTGTGTTTCTGTTCATTATTGATATTTTAGTTTTATGTTAATTATAGATTCCAATTTTATGGGTTTGAGTTCCATATGGCTATTGATTCTGTTCATTAGACTGAATCGTTTGTGCTTCGTCTCCCTCATTGTCAAAATTGATTCTTGATAGTGTAAATTTAGTCATTTTGTAGTGAGTAATTGTGTATTTGTACTTAATACGGAAAATGCTGAAGAAAGGACGCCCTTCCAATATTCAAGCAAGTCAAAAGACATGTGGGTGAACTATATGTTACAACACATTTTTATACATTATTGAAACTAATGTGTACATTACCACTGGTTTGCTACAATATCTTGTGGTATAGTATGATCTGTGTTACATTATCTGCTTAATATGGTCTTTTGTACTGATGGACTACACTAATTCTGTGTTATGGTATGATTTGTTACAATTTAAATGTTTAGAGTTACATTATATGCTTCATAAAAATACTTGCTTACAGTAGACTGTGATACATTATTTAGGCATATGTTTATATTATTATATACTAATTTGTTATATTATTGTTTTTTTTTGTTTGCTTTATTATATTAATATGTTTATTGAGTTACATTGTATGCTTCTTAAGGGTTTTATATTTCCTTATAATATGTTTTGATACATTATTTAAGCATATATTAATTTACATTATTTTAAACTATTGTTCAACATTATTGTGTGTTAAACTATGGTATGTTACATTAATTTAGCCTGAAGAAATGTTTGTTTGCTTACATTAGGTTGTGATACATTATTTAGGCAAATGTTTACCTTATTTTGACTATGGTATATTACCAACACTTTCCTGTAATTTATGTTTTTACTTTTGTTATTTTGGTTTCATACAAAAATTGATGTACGAATAAGGTTTGTTAATGTATAAATTCCACACATTAATGTGAGGAAATGACTGAATAATGTAGTAGAACATGATGTACAGATATAGCAACCAAATGTATATGACTTTTTTAGTAATGTACGAAAGTAGTATTTTAATGTCATACACCACTTAGTTTTCTATAAATTTTAAATTCATACTCTTTGGGTTTAGCAATCCATAAGGCTAGGTTGTAGTACCCACTGATTAATGAAAACTTCATCAATGGTAGGGTGATGAATCTATTCCCCTAGGGTTTAACAATCCATTTGACTAGGGCACATTAACATCACTTTTCTGTAATTTATGTTTTTATTTTTCTATTTTTGGTTTCATACAGATATTGATGTACGGATACGGTATTTTAACGTATAAATCTCACACATTAATGTAAGGAACTGACTAAATAATGTAATAGAACATGATGTAGATATATTGCTTCATCATGTAACAGTGAAAGATATTATGAAGTCATGTACACTTATGTTTGTATAATGTACCACGGGTTAATATATTAATGTACAGAATTTAACCTGTTGTATTTTTTTTTATTATTTATAGTTTTGAAAATAAATTTGGGTTGATACTATGCCCTAGCCTCATGGATAGCTTAACTCTAGGGGATGAGATCTAAATTGGGGCCATTGGATTTCCCTATGGGAATTTGTGGGTACTATACCCTAGCCCAATGGATAAGATAATTCTAAGGGAATGACTCTAACTTCCATCCCCTTAGTCAACGTTGTTTTACTGGGTCGGTACTACACCCTAGTCCTATGGACTACTAAACCCTTGGGGAATGGATTTAACTTTCGACCTACAACGAGCAAATAAAAATCTAAATTACTCAATAAGAGACATATACATTAACCAACTATATTCATACATTAGAATCAATATGAATCCAGTGAACATTATGTCAAACACAAACTTTGATGTTTGGGTTGGTACTATGTCCTGGCCCTAGGGATAGCTTAACCCTAAGGGATGAGAACTAAGTTCGAACTATTGGGTTTCCCTACGGAAAGTTGTGAGTACTATACCCTAACCCAATGGATAAGTTAACCCTAGGGGAATGTCTCTAACTTCCTGCCCTTTGTGAATGATTATTTTACTAGGTTGGTACTATACCCTAAGGTTTAATAAACATCATACACAGTTGAAGTATTCGGGAGAAATGTCGTGTTTGAATGTTGGGAAACCAAAGTGTCCCATTTACATTCCCGTTGAGGTTTGTACATGGTGCAACTGAATTTATATTCTTGGTATCAAATTAATGATCTAAGTTCTCTTTTCTTCCTATAGCTATGCTCCTTGGTATCCCTTCAACGCTATACTAAGGCTTTGTCCAATTATCAAAGAGCTGCACTCGTAGAAAAGTCTAGGCAAAAGCCTCTTAAGAGGATGATAGCATTGAAAAATGTGAGTTCAGTTCTTCAACTAATCTCTCCTCTTACTTTTATGTTTAGCATTGTAATTTCTAACAATTGTTTGCTACATTAATTTGTAGGGCCTGGCCAAAAGCAACTATGCTGCTGAACCTCTTCTTCGATCTGCTAGAGTTACAATCAGCACTGAATTCACTCTACTCAGGGTCGTGTCTTGGCACCACCTAAGGTGTTTCATTGCAACAAACTCAGATTGAATTTTCCAATTTCAATTGCACAAGATACATACACTATTTTTAAATATACTACTTCTGTAAAGATCATACTTTCTTTTCTATCACAGTTAAGAGTTAGAAATGGAGAGGAGTTTGCGCCACGTAATGGAAGGTAGAACTTCAACCACAAGGTATAGTATGATTCTTTTAAAAAATTATATGAGAGTTAGATCTGAATCTCAAGTTTTGTATGCCAGAGGCTGGTTGAGCCAGTGAAAATTGAAAGATGGAATGTTGTTAACTTCTCTGATGATTGCAATATGAACAAACCTAGGGTTTAAAATCCATTCCCAAAGGTTTAATAGTCCATGGGGTTAAGGTACAGTACCAACCTAGTAAAATATCATTCACAAAGGGCATGAAGTTAGAAACGTTCTGTTGGAAATAAGGCTGGTTTTGATGACCAAGAATCGGCCACATCCAAGAAGCTTCAAGTCCTTGTGAGCAGAAACGGTTAAGGGGAATTAGTTATGAGAAGGGGGCCTCTCATCGGGTAAACAGAGCAGAGAGTTCAAGAGAAAAAGATTCATCAAGAGAAGTTGAGTTTCTTCTTTGAGTGAGTTGAGAGATTGAGAGAAACACTTGTATCATCTAGCTGAAATTGCATCTTTCTTGTTGAGTTTTCATAAAATAGATTGCGTGAGGTTTAGCTAGTGTTGGTGAGAGTGTTCAGCTCGTTCTTGAGCTTGATTGTTGTCTTGTAATTGTTCAAAAGTCGTGATCTATACAACCTCCATCTTCCTCCTGTGGACGTAGGTTCGAAAGAGCCGAACCACGTAAAATCCCTGAGTCTCTGTTTTTGTTCATTTATCTGTTGCATTGAAGGTGTTTGTTGGTTTGTCCGAGAGAGCGTTATTCTTGCAGTAGTAATCGCGAATCAAATCCCCACAATTGACGCCATCTGTTGGGAATCTCAGCCCACGACGATGACTGCGGCTAAGTTTGATTTGGAAAAGTCCACGTGTTAAAACGACTTTGGGCTATGGAGGCTCAAAATGAAGGTCGTGATGATGCAGCAAGGTTTATGGGACATCTTGAAAGAAGAGAAAGAAGAGGCAGATGAGAAGGAAGGAGTCAAGAAGCAAGATCTTCAAGATAAGGCGTATTCTACTCTGATCCTCAGCCTGAGTGATCGAGTTTTGAGAGAGGTTTCAAAGGAAGAAACTGCAGCTGCTGTTTGGAAAAAGCTTGAGTCATTGTACATGACTAAGTCCCTCACCAACAGACTTCTCTTGAAGCAGAATCTGTTCACATTTAAGTTCTCTGAATCAAGAAGTATTGGAGAACAACTTGAAGAATTTTCCAAATGTGTAGATGATTTGGAGAACATTGATGAGGCCATCAAAGATGAAGATAAGGCCCTCATGCTCCTCAATGCCCTTCCAAAGAGTTTTGAGCAGTTTAAGGATGTCATCCTGCTCGGCAGAGACTCGAAGGTAACATATGAAGAAGTGTACTCTGCACTGAAAATGAAGGAGTTCCAGAAGACTACTTCAAAGCCTAATGATCAGATAGCAGATAGCCTGAATGTGAAGTTCGAAACCAAGAAGAAAAAGAAGATTGGCAAGAAGAAATTCACAACTGAAAAGGTTGTAGAGGGAAAGGAGACAAGATCTTGCCATTACTGCAAGAAGTCCGGGTACTTAAAGAAAAACTGTTTTTCTTGGAAAAGGAAGCAACAAGGAGAAGAAAAGGAGACCAATATAGCTGAAGTGAATGAGCCAGTACAGACTGCAGAGGCTCTGAATGTTCTTGAGGGTGATATCAGCAATTTTTGGATCATGGATTGTGGCTGCAGCTTTCATATGTGTCCACACAGAGATTGGTTTCAAGATGTTCAAGCAACAACTGGTAATGTGTTGCTGGGTAACAATCAAATATGCAAAGTGAAGGGGATTGGGAGCATCAAGCTTTCTGACTTTTATTGATGATTTTTCTGGGAAGATTTGACTATATATTATGAGAGAGAAATTAGAAACATTCAGTAAGAGTGGTGTACTGAGGTGGAAGTTGAGAAAGGAACTTCTTTGAAGTGTTTGAGAACAGACAACGGGATGGAGTTTCTTCCTCAGGAGTTTGATGGTTTCTGTAAGCTTAAGGGTATAAAACGGCACAGAACGGTTGCTAATCATCCACAACAAAATGGAGTGGCAGAGAGGGCAAATAGGACAATACTAGAAAGGGTCAGGTGCATGCTCTCAAGCTTAGGGTTAGAAATGAAGTTCTGGGGTGAGGCTGCTGCCACAACTGTTCACTTGTTGAACAAGTGTCCTTCATTAGCAATTAACATGGGTAAACCTGATTTCAGATGGTATGGGTCACATGGAGATTATTTGAGGCTGAAGCCTTTTGGCTGCAGAGCTTACTCATACATCAGAAGAGGAAAGCTCGAAGCAAGGGCAGTGAAATGCATTATGCTCGGTTACCAAAAGGGTGTTAAGGGCTATAGGCTATGGTCTCTGGAACTTGGGAATCATAAAGTTGTGATAAGCAGAGACATAACATTTAGAGAAGTTGAGATGCCTTGCCTGAAAGATAAATCTCAGAGTGAGGAAAGTGACTAGAACACTTCAGTCAAGGTGGAGCTATTGGAAGATCAACAACGAGAGAATTCTAAGGAAGATGGAGATGATCCTGAAATCATTGAAGTTGAAGATAAAATGAAGCTGAAAATAATCAGAATGACCTAAGGGACTATCAACTGGCTAGAGACAGAGTCAGGAGAACAAGTATCACTCCACCAGCCAGATACAGTAACTCAAGTTTGGTCTACTATGCACTATGTGTAGCAGAGGGAATTGATAGCTTAGAACCAGCAAATTTCAGAGAAGCCATGGAATCTAGAGAAAGGCAAAGATGGATGAAAGCTATGCAAGAGGAAATAGATTCCTTGATCAGAAACAAGACCTGGATATTGGTGACAAGAGAGAGTTTTCAGAAATTGGTTGGATGTAAATGGATTTTCAAAAAGAAAGTTGAAGCATCTGAAAATGATAGAATAAGGTTCAAAGCAAGGCCTGTAGCTAAAGGCTATACTCAGAAAGAGGGAATAGACTACAATGAAGTCTTTTCTCCGGTAGTAAAGCACAACTCAATCAGAATTTTGATGGCATTGGTAGCACACAATGACTGGGAGTTAGAGCAGATGGATGTGAAGACAGCTTTTCTGAATGGAGAACTGATTGAAAAGATATACATGGAGCAGCCTCCTAGTTTTATCAAGAAGGGAGATGAGAACAAGGTATGCCAACTAAAGAGAAGCTTATATGGCCTGAAGCAGAATAGCAGTGAAGAGACGATAAGTCAGCGAGATGTGTTTGAATTAAAATCTCCCGATGCAGAGAATCCACTAGACACCGGGTCTAGGAACTCAGAGAATCCTTGGGTTACCTGTCGTTGGGCACACAATCACTTCCTTCGCCTTTCAAAACCCTCAACCCGCTATGCTAAAAAGGTTAGTACAGGGAAACAGGGATCGAATCCACAGAGACAGATGCGTAAATAAACATGCTCAATGATCTGGAAGCTTTTTTTTTTTTGCTGCTGCCACGCAATTTCTGGGTTGAGATTTAATTCCCAGACTTGGGAAATGAAATCCTCTATTCTAACAGCTAGATCTAGGCGGAGACATGCATAATGACTAAAAGTATTTGAAACAACTACTGGACTGGGTAAACGACTTCCTAAGCTAGCCTAGACAGAGGAAAAATGAAACGTGGGGACCATTTCCTTAAACGGCATAGTACGACTGAAAAAGGGCTGCAGATTAATCAACTAAAGGACTAACTAACAGCGACATCATCTTCTCTAACTTTTATCACGAAATAACGGATGAAAAACAGAGCAAGCAAGGATCGGAACAGGACAAACAAAATTAAACTGGTAAACACAATTAACTACCGAAACTAAAACAGATCTACGATTACTAGACGAGGCAACGAGTAAACAATTCTCAAATTATCACGACCATGCAAACGCGAACAGATCTACACGTCGGATGCTTCACCCACTCCGGATCCAAGCAATCCACAACAATTAAACACCGTTTCCATCTTCGATCTTCTCAGATTTCACTAGATTCACCGATCAACTACAAATCTCCATGCAATTCAAACTCCAAACTCAGATCAACCAACAATATCCACCAAAACAAACAGATAACACGACAAGAACATAACTGAAACCAAAATAGCAATTTCCATAGCAAAATACGAAGTATCCAACGAGAGAATAACAAACACGACCGAGCTTCGAACAGCGAAGACTCGGGAGATACGAAATGTAAACAGAAAGCAATAAAGGATTGTATCTTTGCCTCCATAGAGACGGTGTTACACCATAACTGAACCAGAAACATGAACCCCCAAATGATCCCCCTTAGTGTGTGTGCAGAGAAAATGGAAAAGCTAAGCTAAGAGCCGATGTTGCGAAAAAGAGATATCTTCATGTTGAACGCGTGCTCTTATTTATAGTAGTTAGAGCTTCTTGACTATTCTTGTGATTCCCATTTTGCCCTCAGTTTGGATGCTCCTTCGTCTAGCAACTATTCCATCTTCTGCTCACTTCTCCCGCCAACTTCTTCCTCCAGGTAATCTTGGTCTTTTCCCTCGGACTGGCGGTTTCTCTACACATCTGGCTTATAAAATCTTGTTAGACCCAGGAAATCACAGAATTTATCCCCATAACCAATGCATGAAATTAGCCTTATCAAGTAGGCAGTGGAATCTGGAGTTTGATAAGCATATGATGAATATTGGTTTTGAAAGGTCAAGCTTTGATTCCTGTGTATACCTGAAGAAAAGGGCATGCTCCTATATGTTGATGATATGCTTATAGCTGGACCAAGTATGATTGAAATAAATGAAGTAAAAGGAGACCTCAGTTCCAGATTTGAAATGAAGGATCTAGGGGCAGCAAAAAGGATACTTGGTATGGACATTGTGAGGGACAGAAGGAAGAAGAATTTGTGGCTCACTCAACAAGAGTACATCAGAAAAGTGATAAAAAAGTTTCAGATGGCTGACTCAAGATCTGTTACAACTCCTATGGGGCAGCATTTCAAGCTAAGTGTGAAGCCTCAAGATGATAAGGAAAGTAAAGAGATGGCTGATATCCTTATGCAAATATAGTTGGGAGTGTGATGTACACAATGGTGTGTACAAGGCCTAACATTGCTCATGCCATCAGCACAGTGAGCAGGTATATGGCAGATACTGGTAAGACTCATTGGCAAGCTCTCAAGTGGATACTGAGGTATCTGAAGGGATCTCAAAGTTGTGGGATTTTGTACATGGGTGGATATGATAGTAGTAAAGAAGCTGCAATGGGGTATTGTGATGCAGATTTGGCTACAAACCTTGACAGCAGAAAGTCTCAAACGGGCTATGTGTTTACTCTATATGGATCAGCTGTATCTTGGAAGTCAGGTCTACAGTCAGTTGTAGCTTTGTCAACTACGGAGGCAGAGTACATGGCACTTACAGAAGCGGTGAAAGAAAGTTTTTGGTTGAAGGGAATTCTAAATGATTTTGGAGTCCAACAAAAGGCCATTACAATTCACTAGAATTGTAAGGCAAAGAGTGTAAAAAAGTGTGTTTTGAATGAAGAGGCTTAGGGGGTATATATAGGGAGTAGGTCGAATCCTATGGATGGAAGGAAAAAGTTGGCTAATTTAGGTAAAGTCTGGAGAAAATCTAGGTAAATTCGTGCACCGCCTTTTTGCAGCGGACCGTTGTACCTTGGCCAGTGGTCGTTGTACAGTTGTCTGAAGCCTCTGCGGATTTGGGTAGCGGTCGCTGCATATCCTGCAGCGGTCGATGTGGATTAGTCCAGTGGCTACGGGATTTCTCGAGGGGTCGCTGCACACGTCCTAGCGGTCGCTGGGCGTCTTCAGACTTTTCAGCACAACTTTTTCGGAGCGGACCGCTTCAGATGTAGTGGTCGCTGTGGGCCAGCGGTCGCTGCGACACACGCAGCGGGCCGCTGGGCGTCTTGAACGCTCTAAACTCCATCTTCGACTTTTTCCTATCTTTTTGACTCAGATATGCACAATTCTCACAAAACATGTCAAAATACCAAAATGGATAAAATATGTGAAATATGGACATGAATTGCAATTAAGACACTAAAAATAGGCCAAATAAGGTCCCTAAAATAGTGCAAAATCCGAGCGCATCAGATGACACCATATATGTTCACAACGTGTTTTAGTGCACAATTGGAAAAGTAAATATTCATTTGTTTTATGTCAATCTAGGTATTATGACATGGTGTGTGAATATATATAGGGTGGTAAATAATGTTGGTGTCAGCGAATGCACCATTTTGCAAACGGATTCATTGTGTTGAACGAAGTGTTTCGTATGATAAGCTTGTGGCTTTAATTTGTGATAGAATTGGTATAAACATGTATGATCATACAATTCAAATTATATGGAAACTAGGGGTGGCGAAACGGGTTATCTGCGGGTACCCGTACTCGATTTTAGCCAAATTTATTGTCCCATTACCCGCCCCGTGACATACCGGGATTACCCGATACCCGTGTCGGGTATCCCGTACCCGACATTGCGGGTACCCGTACCCGACACGAAATCCTAATAAAAAATTTGAAACCCATAATAACCGTCAATGTTCCTTAATTTACTTTATTAATATCGATGGTAAACGTTGAATAGATGAGAATAAAAGTGAGGGGACACTCTATAGCTAGTTCCGATGAGTTTTCAATTGTATGTTCGTTGGAATATAAACATATTTTAAAAGAACTCTTAGATTAAAGTACTCCCATTGTTCGGCCTTAATTGAGGCAATTCATTTTCTTCACTCATTTTGGAAATATAATAATATAAATACTCTTCTCTACAATATTATCTCTCTTATTTTATTTTTTCTCCATTCTAACTATTTATTTTTAATTTTTCAAAATGAATGCGTATGACTATTATTATTTAACTATTTACTTTTTTTCTCTACTTTAACTGTTTGAAACTTCTATTAATATGGAACGGAGGGAGTGTTAAAAGATGGAATATGGCTAATACTAATAATAACGAGTATTATCGGGACTAACGGATATACCCGCGCGGGTAATGGGTATACCCGCTACCCGCAAAACTCTAAAACACACTACCCGATTCAGGCCCGTTTCCCGTTATCATCGGGTAGCGGGTACCCAATACCCGGTGGGTAACGGGTCGAGATGGGAATTTCCCATTACCCGCTACCCATTTTGCCACTCCTAATAGAAACGTACTATATGTATGTATGCCAATGATGTTTGATAGCATGTGTACATTTCAAATTGAAGTGTTCATCGAGTGTTCTGTGATTACTTAGCCCGTTTATACAATGAAGTATTTCAAGAAAAAGTGGCAGATGTGAAGACTCTCGTGTTCACATGCAGCAGCGACAACAAGATACAATAACATTTTGTGACGATAATTTTTCTATATTCAGTATATATTCTTTTATAGTAAAACGCATCAATAATACAAAGGACAACGGATCAGAACATGTCATTTTTTGGGAAAAGTTTTTGTGTGATACTCTTCATATATATAGATATATAAGAAAAAAAAAACAGAATAATGACAAGAGATACGACAAAGTGGCAACATTAGTAGTCAAAAAAGCAAGTTATGCTAGTGACATTTAATTAGTAGTAATAATTGTGTTGCAACTGACCAGTACTTACTGAAAATGAAACACCTATCCATAAAGCAAACGGATAAAACTAGGGATTAATTTACATGAGAGTTAATAATATTTACATATTGAATGTCTTATATATATAACCCCAATTCTAATTGCTTAGCTAGCTAGCTACTAGTCCAAATTAAATTAGCCCTAATTACATATAATAGAGATTATCCCACTCCATTCCATTGTTCTGATCTGAATTGTAAAACACATTCTCTAATCCTTCCATTCCAAATTCCCCAAGAAAAGGTGGTGCTTCCATTGAGAAGGATGAACATGGACTGTTGCTTGAAAACCCATCTGACAGCCTCTGTATTTCCTTCTCCGCTTCCTGGAGTTGTTCCTTCAGCTTCAGAAGCTGTACCACAAAATTATAACAATTATTTTTTAATTGTGAAATGCACATTAGATATTGAAACGTAATATTGGGAGCTTGACTTAGTAGTAGATTCCATTTTAAATAAGAAGAATATAATCTGACAATTAGTTGAGGTGGGGGTGGATCCTGCACGTACACGTGGCAGGGAGAGGCATGTGCAGCAACATCAAACCGAGCCACGGCTTAGCATTATCCACCTTAAATCACGTGGTACGGACATTTGCTAATAACCCTACAATTCTTTGGTATTTCAATGCTAATGTCCAGCTCATTTTATCCATAATTAAATGTCTCATATTTAATAATTACAGATTTAAAAAATTCATTTAATTTTATGTAATAAAGTGAATAGAAAAATTAATAAAAATATATAACCTACTTTTATATATTAATTTTATAATAAAATATTAATGTATTCAGTTAGTGGAATGCAGAGTTTATTTAATTAAAAGAAAAAAAAATGGAACATTTAATGACAGGCGGAGGGAGTAAAAAATAAAATGGGAAATGATTTTTCAAGGCTAGGGTGCATGCATCTTCACCCATGCACCCAACTCTTCTTACTTTTTCTTTTATCTCATCCCCCAAAATACACCTAGCCACACAAATATGGCATCTTTTTAATCACTTCCTCGTACACATACATGAGCTGTTAGGCAGAAATAACTCAGAAATAAATAAATGAGTATTTTTCTTGATGATAAATGACACATAGTTTTAGTGATAAAGTAAGTGAATAATGAGTTTAAGTGGATGGATAAAATAGTGTAGTTAATTATTCAACATACGTATAAGAGTAAAATTTTACTTAATTTGTCAAAGTATTACCAAAAAAATACTAATAATTAGAAAAGCTATAGTTAACATATTTACATTTTGACAACGAAGTTGAGCTCACCTCATTTGTTAAGATACTTCTTCTTTACTCTTGTTACATAATTTGAACAGAAAAAAGTATGTTACCAGTTGAGCTGTGCTTCGTTGTTATCATAATAATAGTAAAAAATATACCTCGGTTTCAAGGCGGCATTTGTGAAGGACGGCGTTGTCGTGATCGGATTTAAGCTTGGAGTACTCCTCCTGGAGCTTGTTGCTCTTCCACCTGGCCCTCCTGTTCTGGAACCACACGGCCACCTGGCGCGGGTAAAGCCCGAGCTCGGCCGCCAGCCTCTCCTTCCTCTCCGACTCCAGCTTCTGCTCGCTCCCAAAGCACTCCTCCAGCATCTTCACCTGCTCCTCACTCAACTTCCTCTTCCGCATCGCCCCATCTCCCTCCCCGCCCCCGCCCTCGCACCCTTTGTTCTTCCTCCTCCGCCTCCGCGCCTTTGGCTTTGACGCCGCCCCTGCACACACCAAACATACATTCATATCATATACAAATCAAAACATACAAAATAGTATATGTGCTTGATCTTGTTGGTTTTGGGCTTGGTGTTTCTGTGTTTGCTCTTTTGGTAGATTGTTTGTTAGATTTTGTCTTAGCTGTTTTTTTTATTTTTTTATTGGACTGGCTATAGTACTTTAGCTCGCCACGGGGGTGTTTATCTTCTGTACATATATATGTGCATGAAAAATATTTTTGGGAGGTAAAAAAAATAATTTTAGATTATGAGAAATGTAAATAAAGTAAGTAAAAAGTATAGTAGTCCTAGTTAATAGGTTTACTAACCGTCTTCAGGTACAAACTGGGTGTAAATAGCATCAGGATAGTACTGAGAAATGAGTGCCATCTGCTCATCGACTTCAGTGTTCATCCTCTCTTTCTACAACTGATGTTAAGATATGTTGGAGTTTTGACTTGCAAATTTGGAGTAAAGAGGTAGGAAGAGATGATGAAGCTGCTGCTATCTTGGGAGGTCTTCGGGAATGAATGGGAACCCTTTATTTATAAAGTTGAACCAATTCAATTAGCCCTTGTTAGATAAGAAAATTACGAGAATGCCATGGTGTACAACTGTTGATTAATCAAGTTACTTTTATGTTTGTAGTTCCTTAAATTTATGTCTAAAATTAGTGTTCCTTCTTCTGGCTTCGTTCTATAATATTAGAGTCATTTTATCATTTTGGTACATTCGATACTAGTAGAGTCATTTTTCTTTTTAGTAAAAGTCAACATATTTTTTCTCACTTGCTTTACTCTCTTGCGTTATTCTCTCTTCTTCTCTTTACTTTTTTTCATTTATTAGTTTATTTTTTCTTTACTTAACTTATAACATAACATATGCCGAAAAGAAAAGTCTCTACTACCGCAGAACGGTGGGAGTAGTAAAAACAAGTCCTTTCGTTTTAATTTTTTATATAGTGGAAAATATAAAAATTGTCAGCACATCATTCTATTTTATCAAGAATTAGAGTACTGTAGATTAGTGACAAAATATTTAAAATATATGTCTTTCAAGCATAATCCATATTTATCGTATGTGGTTTGCATGTTATTACACAAGAATATTTTATCCAATTAATATATATAAATCGAGAGCATTATCTCAGCGCATATTGCACAGGGAAGAAGATATACACAAACATTACGAAATTCAATGATTAACATTTCAAAATTTAAAAATAAGATGATATGATATCAACATTATGGAATGAAATTAACCTTTGTAATTTGAAAACAAAATCTTGTAGAGAGAAGCAAGTTAGGTCTTTCACAAATTAGGAAAACGGATGCGGTGGCGTAGCTTTACCATTCTTGTATCTTGATTTGGTGAAACGTGACTCCATCAAAGGGGTTCATTGAAATTGAAAGCATCCATATCTTTATATATACTATTTCATTTTACTTTATTCTTGTTTATTAGATATGATATGGTCTAAGTATGCATGTAGTTATAATATAGTGTCATTGTGATAGTAAAAGAGTACCATCCAATCCAATCCAATTATCCTAGATATGTGCTCTCTCTCCTCTTTTTTTTTTTTTTTTTTTTTTTTTTTTTTTTTAATCTTTGGAACCATGTGATTTACTCATCATCATACCCTCACTCATCTTGACTTTTTTCATGTTTGGATCAGCTTCCACTTCTTGATGTAACCCATCCCTAATTATTGTGATTAAATCTTTCTTGTCACCCTTTATAAGTATGTTTTAAACATGCATGCAATTGGATAAAATATAAACAAAATCATTTTCAATCCCCAGATATTGGAGATTAATACTTCACCTGTTCCTTATTAACATAAAGATTAAGAATAGTGTGTTAAGTGGATAATGAATAAAGTAAGAGAGATAAAGACAGAATAAAGTAAGAATAAGAGTTATTTTTTTGCCAAAAATAGAAATGACTGAATTATCTAGGAACTTTCTAAAATAGAAAAATAACTCAATTAACATGTTACGAGTATTTAAATCATGCATCACTTTATTGAATAAATTCGTAATTTTAGATTAAAACTCCACTATAGTGAAACTTTCATCTTCTAGTTATTCCCAATATGCACAAATTGTGACATGATTTGTAGTAATTCATAGTGAACGTGATTAGAGTAGATGATTCTACAATAAAGTGTGTGAATGTATACAAAAATGTCAAACGAATTGTTTTTTTTTTCTTTTCCTCCAACTAAGAATATTGCAGGAACCAAGGAAGGGCACTTGCAATTGGCTTTCCTGATTGGGTAATACGTATAAAATTGAGAAATCTATTTTTTTAATTTTAATTTGGTGTCTAATTTCTAATCAGCCAGGTTAGGTAGTGGGTATTGGGATCCCAAATGACCACCTCGAAATGATTAATGAAATAGTAAAATTTGCCTCTGGATTAGGAGTAGCAACTTTGTTGTCCAATTAGGTGGTATTCTCCTCTTTCCATGCCTTCCACCTTCAGCTGCGCCCCTCTGACTCATCACCCTATCTACATAATTACAGTGATTTTTAGGAAATTAACAATACAAAACTATAGTAGTAGTACTTGATTAATTGATAAAATAATAATAGAATTTAATACTATTGGATTAGTAGCGTAGAGGAGCACGTCATGGTCAAAAATTTCAATGTAGGTCCATCATACTTGATTAGTTTACTATTGCACTATCCATTCATCTTCATGATCATCAAAATTGAAAATGTTTATTCAACTGTATTACTCCCTATTTTAATATCTCCAAATTATTTTATAATTTGGGATTAGGGTAGTGGGCTTGAATTAAATATAGTTTTGGCATGATATATTTAGGAGAGTTGGGCTAATTGGGCCGAAGATAATTTTGTTACTAGGAAGAGTTAGTATGATCAATTATTTTGAAAAAAATTATTTAGGGTACAATTAATAATATTTGAGTGATGTTTTGAATATGGAAAACGTGGTATGATTTCAATAATGGCTGAATTGCACAATAAATGTTATTATGTGCTTGTATACGTATAATACTTGGTTTTATCTATGCTTAGAGCACTCCCAATGGTGCCGGCTAAAAGTCGGTGTTTTTTCGCTGTCTATCGCCGAGTTATCGCCGACCAATGGGAGAGGTCGGCGATAATTCGGCGATTTTTCCTCCCGTTTTATCGCCAACCGGCGAAAAATCGCCGGATTATCGCCGACCACTGTGGGCGATAATTCGGCGATAAATATATTTTTTGTTTTTTTTTTTAATTCCTGTACTATTTTTTTTAATTAATTTTCGTCGTTGTAATGTTTACCCGTGTTTAATACAACGAACTTTATTACTATTATTTGTTTTGTCTAATAAATTAAATTAGCTAGCTTTATTATATACAAAAATAAAACAATTAAATTAGTGATGATGTAAAAATGAAATGTTGAGTTAGGGAGAAATAAGGGAGAAACCATTTGAGCAGTTGGCTAAAAGTTGGCTAAAAACTGGAGATAAATTATGGTGCTGATGTGGCGCTGATGTGGCAGGAGTTAGGGAGAAATAAGGGAGGTTTTAGGGAAACTGTTGGGAATGCTCTTAGAACATGAAAGAGTTCATTTGTGTAATTTGAAGTTTTTAGATATACTATTGAAAAGCATTTTTATCTCTCAATTCCGTTTCTTCTTCACTCACACAAAAATCAAGTATATATATATGGCGATGACAACCAAAATGAATGGTGTAATTGGTTAAATGTGAAGCTCGCGTTCGATGCAAATAATATATCGTTTGAAGGTGCCACTTTAAATTCTGCCTAATTGTTGACGTCCCAAATTTATGATGAGATGTGCTCATGCGACAGATGAGCGCAATACAGTCCAAAGGAAACAAATGAGATTTCGAAGCTTACATCGACATGAGTATACAAGCTCGTTCACAATATCTTAAAGCACTCTGTTAGTACTGTAAATTCAAGAAACGTGCTAAGAAAAATACATGTATTACTGAAGTACTTATACAAGATATGAATAAATTACCATATGAAAGAAATCACCTGTCTGCTTACACTTTTAGGAACATGTTATGGCCTTTAAATAGACCCCAAAACTGAAATCATTGATTTGTGCTAAGCAATAATTGTTTCATGTACATTTTTTTATGGATAATGATTTTTTTCATGTACAACAGCTTTAGTTCAAATATAAAACTGTCATGTATCAATCACTGCATAGTGCGAAGGAAAGCTGGTACATAATTGACAAACTACAAAAGCAGAGACCATACACTAACATGAGTATTGTTTGGATATTATTGATGTTATGAGATATTTTTTGACACAATAGCTTCAGTTATTTTGGACAGTATAATAATAACTGAATAATACATGTGTTACCAATTAATTGTGATTGATGGTGTTCCATTCCACTTTGGCTTGTTTCAATTTCACGTGATAAATTTATATTATACTAACATGAGGGTCACGTACATTTACATTATAAATAAGTTTCCTAAATAACTGTGACTAAGAGAAGTGTGAACACCCATGCGGAAGGGAGGGATTAATTATAAACAATGTAAATAATCCATCCATTCCCAAAAATAATCCCATTCTAGTATTATGTCCCACAAAATTAGTTCAATTTTTTTCATTTTCAAAAAATAATTTTACCACATACTTACACTATTAATATAATGAGGTTTACTATCCACTCAACGTTATGGAATTACTTTCATATTTTTTATACGTTAAAACCCATATACACGGTACAGTCTCAAATATTCATATTTTTAGGCAATACTCCTTCCGTCCCACAAGAATATGTACTTTTCTTTTGTCTATCTCATAATAATATGTATTTTCTAATATTAAAATATTGTTAGTGAAAAATAAGTCTCATTTTATTCGAGAAAAAAAAAAAATTCTCTCGAATAAAATAAGATTTATTCTCCACTAACAATATTTTATATTTTTCCTTTCTACTTTATTTAATAATTGTGTATGATTGTATATTAAAATTCATATAATATATAATTAAAAGTGTATACTCTCGTGGAAGAAGTAATTAGTCAATTTAGAGGTATAGCAAGTAGTCAATTTTAGAGGTAGGGGTTAAGAGATTTAGACGGCGACACGTGGAGGAAGTTAAGAAGGTCACTCAATCCAGCCCCTATCCACGACTTAATTAACGACACGCACACATCATTTTATTGTGTCAGAACTCAGAAGGGATTGGGTTCCATTGGTTACACCATTTTCCTTTTTCTTTCTCTAGATATTTGCTTACACCGCTTTAACTCAGACACGAGTTTTAAAAAATCTAATGGAAAGTGAGTTGAAAAAGTTGGTGGAATACGAGTCCTATTTTAAAATATTAGTTATATAATAAAATATGAGTAGGAATGAGTTAGTGAAATATGAGGTCCACTGCCAAAAATAATAGAAGTAAAATGAGACAAATTACATGGGACGGTCCGAAATAGAATACTGAGTCGAATTATCTAAAACGGAGGGAGGGAGTATTTTTTTCACAGCAAACATTAGTTATTATAGTTTTCACTTTTTGACAGAGAAGAAAAGCATTACTAATATCAATCCTGACACATGCCTAGCTAGCTATGCTAAGCTACCTAAAATCGCATGATTCTGTGTCGAAATGGGCATGGCTGTCTCTAGAACAAGGATTATTTCTATTTCAAGTTGCTTGGATAAGCTTAACACCATTGTTTATTGCGTGCTTAGATTATATTTTCATGGATAAGGATAATCTTTTTTACACTAAACTTTTTCTGTTTTGGGAATAGATTTATACATGTAAAACCAAATGGATCACGAGGTGCTTTGATAATTGCAAAATTTGTTATTTTGAGATGCACAAAAGATTTGGTCTACACCTCATTTTTTAACTTTCTTCCTCTCTTAAATTGTTCTTGCAGTTCCACTAATTAATTGATGGACGGATTCAGCCAATTGGAATTTTTGAATCCAAAATGGACTATTGGAATCAATGGAATTCTACTAAAGAATATTGGACAAAATGGAGTAAATAGATGGTGAATGGTGATGCTTGGTAATAACGTGTCACCATTTTGTTCTACTCTATTTTTACACAGCTTTATTTTGGATCCATTCAAAATTAAAAGGATTTTGTATTATATGATTGTTTCAGAGGATTATTAAGTTTTTAACACCATATTTCTTTCACATATTGAAAGTTTAATAAAGGATTGCCGCTCTATTAAGGGGTGTTCGGTTGGTAAGACTAAATCTCATGATTAAATATGTATCATATTTGGTTCATAAGATTAACTCCCTCAACTTAATCCTAGATGGAGAGTCTTATGATAATTAGTTATAGCCTCCCCCTCCAACTAAAATAATCCCACAACTTCATCCTAGATGGATGGTCTCATGATTATTAGTCATGACAACCGAACGCCACCTAAGTAGTTTTCGTGTTAACATATACTCCACTCATCTCGCCTTATCTTAGTTGGGGTATTTCTTTTTAGTACAAAGAAATGAATATTTAGAAGTTTGTGGATGAAAAATACAGTGATAGAAAAAAAAAGTAAATAAGAGAAATAATACGACTTAACTACCGTAGAGAGAGTAATTGATATAGGAAAACTATAAAATGTTGAATGGTCTGTCAGTTAAGTAATTCGTTTTACAAAATCATTGATTATTAGTAAAATCGAGACTTTGTAGTAGTATTAGATTAAGAAGTTAATTGGTTATTAGTTACATATGGTTTTCCAAATAAACAAGGACAAAAGATATGTACCTTTTCAAAACGAGAAAAGTCACTGTTATATTGTAGAAATTGGGTAGGAACTATTGTGAGCATCACCTATTGATGTCAAGCCACATCAAATCTACCTACACATTTTCCTCGACTCTAAACTTTCGGTAATATCTGACTATTATACTTTTCTATACTTTCAACTTCAATTATTAGTCAATCCTGCTGTCATAGTACTACTACCATTTTTTAAAATATTTTATATTTACTTTTATATATGATCATATAGATGTAATTAAATACGAACTCTAAATAAACTCCAAACTCTGTTAATACATTGCTAACATAATGTCAGTATATTGTTAAATTTCAAGATTTTGATATTAACACATTATCAACACAATATAATCGGTTGACAGTGTGTTGACATCAAATCTTGAAATTTAATGACGTGTTAGACAAAATTTGGAGTATACAATACATAGAGCTAGCTTGGAGATTATCACTACCGCCCTATCACCTATGATCACATTATTATGAAAGTTGAAACTAACTCTTCATTACCCATATAAAATTGGAAATTTGATGACCACAATTTGATGTTACCAATATCATTATATCAATTGTCGAACGCCATCACATGGTTAATATGGTCAAGGATATTCCAAATTTAAATTAATTTATAACGTTTTTTTACCAAACATAGTTTAATTTTATGAAGAACCTAATGATACCTAATTGCATGTATGTTCACACTAAGAGGTGTTATAATTTATACTACTATCATGACACAAATTATGCAATCACCATTCACCACACTAGGTACGCACCAATTGTACAATGTTATGACATCAATTGCACAATGTCATCACACTAATTGCACAATATCACCGCATTAGTTTCACAATGTCGTCACACTAACTGCACAATATCATCACATTCATTGTGCAATGTCATCACACTCGTTGTACATTATCATTATAACAGTTAGGAAATTTAATCATAAGAGAGAAATTAATTCATCATCATGTAAATTTAACGTATGTTATTAAGATTAAAGTAGAATTCTTGTAAAATTACATTTAATTCGATATAATGAAAAGATAATCTATATCAAAAATTTGGATGGAATTTAGAATTTTGATTTATTTTAGAAAGGAGAAAGTGGTTTTTATTATGGTTGATTATCAAAACTAATTTGTATTATAATGATTAAATTTTTTACCTTAGTGTCTAAAATGTGAGACATCAGTCAATGGCCCACATTTGATATGTGTTTGCACAAGTCAATAGGTGTTCTTACTTCTTATCCTTATGATTCAAAATGCATGTGAAAGTGAGTGGTCATGTTAGTTCCACCTCGGCTCAAAAACTCCCTAAAAACTGAAGGCATGGTAGCTATTTAACTATTACTAGTATAGTAATAGTACTGTACAAAAGTTGGATCCAAGTAAGTCTCGTAAATTTTAAAAATAATTATAAATCATAAAATTATTTTAGGTTTTTCAATTATAACATTTGTAAAAAAAATGATTTTTTATGATTTTCAAACATCATTTTTTCGTGCCAAAAAAAAAAGAATAAATCAGAAAGAGGTGGAAAGAAATCATCCTTATTCAATGCATATAATGTGGCAAAGCCAAAAATTATTGTTGGGGATCCAAATTCTTGTTAATATATGGGGCATTTTGTTGTCGTTGTCATCATATACTACTACGCATACATTTATGAGTGTATTTCAAAGATAATTATGATCTTATAATTAGTTTTTAAATAAATTTATGAAAACAACAAAATATAAATAAAAAACAATAAATAAGTAGAGAATATAAAAAAAAACAGCTAAATCTCACTTAGTAGAAGTGACGGAGGTGGAGACTGGAGACCATTGCCCAACATAGGATGCATGCTATTCCTAAATATGTTTTTTAATATTGTCTCCCTCCCAAACAATTATGAATTTTAGGTACAACGCACATTTTAATACGAAATTGGTAGAATGTAAGATAGATAAAAATAAAAAGTCATTAGAGTATTGTTAGTAGAGAATGAATCTCATAAGAGAAAAAAACTTACAAAAACTTGAAGTTGACTAATTTTATGGGACAAAAAAAAACCTATTCTTATGGGACGAGGAGTGTACTATACTAATTGTTCAAATTTCAGGTATGACCATGGCCCTCCGGACGAATGTGGCTTTGCCACCGATATTAGAATCACAAAAAAATATCATTTTATACACGTGACATAATATTTAAAAAAAATGATACGTACTCCATAATTCAATATGGATTAATAAGACTAATTAGAATTGGACCAAACCTCTAAGTTAAATGACTCATCTCAAACTATATTGTTCTCTCTCTTCTCTCATCTCTTCTCTCTTCTCTCGAAATGGTTCTTTCCCATTTTTTATCACTATAACACTTTTTGTTGCTTTTCATCTTGTTGTTGGCTATAATCATGGTTTTGTGAGCTGTCACTAATAGATTCTCGTTGACTGGGATTGAATTAGGCCTCTCTTAATTTTTACCTTTGGAACAAAAAGGAATGAAAATGGTAAGAAAATATAAATAACGTGTGGGTGTATTAATGATTAACCCAAGCTAGGGTTTAACTATTTCATTTTTAAATCCTTTTTATAGGATATGGTTGTAACTCCTCCGTGAATCGTAAGCTTTAGATAAATTCGTTATATTTGACTTCCACCATTAACAATTAAAGTAAACTTAAATATTGGAGTACTAATTAGTTTCATGTTGTTTGATCCTGACATGCCAAGTACATCATTTTCTACATCATTTTCTAAACAGCTAATTACCTGTATTCGATGTCCCAGATTAAATGAGTCATTCGCCTAATAGTCAAAACAAATACTCACTTGGAAATTAATGTAATAAATATTGTTACATATAGTTAGTACCCCATAAACTCTCATTTTAATGTAAAATGTGTAGTAGTAGTTAGAACACTGTATACGTCATTGTATCTAGATATACTAAAATCAATTGTGTATTCGACCAATTAACACAGAGACACATACACATATAGACGTGCATAATTTCATTAGTCATCAACTGCTTAAAGAGGAACTCAAACTTTTCTATTGGAAGACAACCCCTACTTCACTACGACTATCACAATAGGTTAATTAAATACTTAAACATCAAGTAAAATAAAAACAAAAGGAACCAATTAAGCCACGTACAGCAAGATTAGTCTCCACAACCCAAAGCAAGCAATCTCTGCACACTAGTATATTTAATATTTTCTCTAAATAAAAAGAATCTAACGCTGTCTTAATTTAGTAATTATTGCATTCTTCCAATGAAAAGTTGGTAAGTGGCACACTAACCTCCCTTCCTTTCATGCCATCCCTTACTTAATTGCTATATACTCCATATATTTTGGTGTTTTTATTTTATAATAATGCTTAGAAAAGAGAAGAAATAAAGCTAGCTGTCTATCTATTCTCTTCTAAAAGGTTCTACCATATTTTATGTGCACATGCTTTGCACTCACTTACTAAATCAGGTGAATAATATTTGTAGAATAGATGTACGTGTTGTTGAATGGGAATGGCCATCTGTATGAAAGCCTCAGGTGTCATACATAGATCCGAAGATAATGGGGTGCAAATTGGGAGCTTTCTCAACTTTCTATGAAGGCTATATATATATAAACACACACACACATGCATTAATCCATGGCTAATGGTGGTCCATCTATATGTCGGACTTTGTCTCTAAGTTGTATAGATATATCTTACACAATCCAAACCAACTAAATAAATCATGTTTTTGTCTCCAACTCTAGATCAACATGTTATGCCTAATTGAAGTAGACCATGCATGCATATTTCACTTCTCGAGCTCGCTACGCCACGTTTCGGTAACTTCCAGAGTCTTCTGATTTTGCCTCGATGTTTTTTATTAATTTAAATACATGAGCATAGTGTTCTTTTGATTTTCTCCACAATCAGCCGTTTCTGTTGGCAATGAAACAAAATATAACTGTAACAATATGTCACATCGATATAAAGAGATAATTGAAACCATTGTAGTACTATAAGTATAATGGGTTACCATTCCTATCACAAATTGGTTTTAGGATAGAACCGTATAGATTTTAATGAATTTTGATTGAATTATAGTAACTTGCATGCATATGGCATATTACAAGTATATAGTATGCAATGTAGAATAGTATTAAGCGATGTGGTGGTGTCTAAATAAAATTTCAGAGGTATCTCTCCTTGTGCGGCCCGTATCTGTTTATTAGGTACTCTTTTTCGTCTGTTATTATTTGGACAATTGGGTTTAGCCCATTTGTTTGTAAAAGAAATAAATAGGTATGTGAAGAATTGAGGAGAATGCGTTTTGTTACTAAAATAATTTCATTTTCTCCCTTTCATCTCATTATTTTTTAATATGACCTCTATTACTACAATTTACAATACAAATAGCCAATTAGACCAAAACTTCGTCCAGTAGTTTCTTTATTGCCAAGATACAGATCCAAATCCCCCAATCCAATTATACAATGGCCGCATCATTTTGAAGCATATATATAAGTACAGAAACCAATAAGCTATACTAATTGAACTTATCATTTATATTTGGTGGCATAAACCCTTTATCTACCAAATCTGATCCTCCCTTGTGAAGTTGCATAAACTGCATTGCTGCAGTTGTTGGAGGCTGAAAAGGCCACGGCACAACACCAGCAGCTAAAGCAGGGGGAGAAGGAAACTGAGCGTGTCTCAGGGAGCTAGAAGCAGCCGTTGCATCTGTATCTAATCTTTTATCTTCCCCAATATTGCATTGTAAATCAATTTCCATATTTTGAGTCGAATCGGGTCTCTGAGTAGAAGAAATTCCAACAGGAACCTGGGGCTTCCAGAATGGTGTTCCAAGCATTGCTTGGTTGTAGGCTCTGTGGAAACTCTCTTTGCTTTCAGAAGCAGCACTCTCTTTGCCTTTGGTCTGAAGGGATGTGCCTAACGTTTCAGTGGGTTTTGTATGCCTGCTCTCGGTGTGCTTTTCAAGGGGAGTTCCTTCAACTAGATCACCTCTAGATGATGATAAGCGCCCAGAAGAAATAGTGGCTGTTGGAAACGCTTTCTCTGGAGGAACAACCGGATTGTAATTTGATGGGAGAAGATCGTCCCAGTTTTCCAATAGCTCTTTGTAAACTTTCCGCAACGTGACTTCTGTAAGACCCGTAACCTTGCAGATTTCAGCTTGTGTCTTGCGCTTATCTTCCAGCTGACAGGCCAAATAGATAGCAGCTGCAGATATGCTTATTGGATTTCTGCGTGTGCAGAAGCACTTGTTGATCACAACCTCACCAATGTGTGTTGCCAGCTCCTTAAATGTTCAAGAGCAACAATTATGGGAAAATATATACGGCAATATGGGAATAATCAACTACAAAAAAATTAACCCCACAGAGATACAATCATACTAATGTGGAGAAAAAGATCGTTAAATCAAAGGAAATGAAGCATGAACCTCTAAACAACAATTGTCTAGATAATTAATGCTTACGAATGTGGAGAAAAAGAGAGTTAAATCAAAGCAAATGGAGCACCAAAATCCATCTTTTCTTTTCCTTTCCTTTTGATGTATACGAAACAAGCTTGGACAGTACTTAATGACAGCACACTTTGCGGTCAAGCAACTTAGAGTAGTTCTAACACACAAACTGTATGAAATCTTATGAGCATGCAGAAAGTAGCTTCAATCAAACAAAGTATAAGGAATCTTTAAGAAACAGACTAAAACAAATACCTGAGGGAATCTTATGGGCATGCACAACTTAGCTTCAATCAGACAAAATATAAGGAATCTTTAAGAAGCAGATTAAAACAAGTACCTGAGCAGACTTGTTGAGCTGGAGAAGTGTACAAAACCTCGGCATGTGTACAGATATTGAATTGCTATTAATAGGTTGACTCAGTTGTAGAGCTTCTCCAAGTATCTTGATGTACTTCCCTATCTCTTTCTGCGGTAGATTTGCAGCGCTCGATATTTCCTGGAAATGAATTCAACACGACAATTTAGGAACCCGAGGGATACAACAAAATAAAACTCCTGCTTGTTTACAGTGATCTAAGACACTCTACAGCTCGTTTTCCCAAATATTAACAAATTTAGGAGCTAACACGAGACAATCTACTGTTCTTGGCTCCAATGAGCAGAGAAGTCAAACAGTCAATGGGGTCTTTGGACTGGTTCTGAATATGATTGACCAATCACACCAAGCCATGTGTCCATTTGTAATGGTCACTTTCTATCTATGTGATCAATGTATGTATCTAGATTATCCGTTAGCATGTAGTCTCTTTTAAGGCGAAGGAAGTTTTATAACTTGTGTTCATGAGTTGCAGGTGCTTTCCATTCTCAGAGGTGTGTTTCTTTACTAGTTACTGTAAATAAGGCAAGCTCAGCAACAAACAAAGTTGAGATTATGGTTGTTTTTATATCCATTCCACTTTTTTCGATCTTTTACCATGCAAAATTCGCAAAACAAGAATCCATTATCTACTATACTATAGTTTAAATAAGAGAAGTTCAGCATCAAATAGACAAGTATATGTTTGTTTTCATTTCTATTCCACTATGCAAAATCCCCCAAAATAAAGCTTGTTTAACGCATCTCCAATGTCTACTAGCACTTTCCACAACTGTAGATTATCTATAACAATCAAAGATCACCATTGTCCTAGCTTTTACAAAATTTTTAAAAAAATGCATAAACCTAAAAAACAAAATTGAAATTCCACAATTACAATAATTGCAAAGACGAACAACAGAATCCGATTACCTGCAAGGTCCTCGGCTCCTGAGCTTCTCGGATGGCCTGCACGAGCGCGGCGGTGGCGAGCGCCTCAACGCTACGGTTCCTCAAACAAGTGGCGGAGGAGCAATCCCTAAATAGCTGAAAGGCGTGGTCCGATATATCACAATCCAATCCGAGAATGGAAGCCACATCGATAATCTGCAAATAAGCCCTAAGGTTATCAACGACGACGGAGGGGCCCGAAGCGGTGCCCTGCGACGTCGTTTCGAGGACCCGCTCAAGCTCGGCGAGGTGGCCGGCGAAGGAGAGGGAGGAGTGGGCGAAGACAGGGTAGGGCTCGAGGGACCAGGTAGAGAAGGCGGTGATGAAGCCGGTGGGCTCGAAGGGGTCTTCGTCGTCGGTGAGGGTTTTGGGGAGGGGGAGGTCGGAGGTGACGAGGCAGAGAGGGGTGTCGTGAGCGCGGAGGTGGAAGAGGTGGTGCGGCTGAGTCTGGCGCTCATCCACCACGCGGCCGCAGGATGCGCACTCAGTGATGCTCCGGCCTGAGCTGGTGGTGGCGCACCGCCCCTGCCCGGAGGAACAGTAAGGGCAACGCATTTTGGGGATTGGCTAATAATTGTACCTTATTTTTTGTAATTTGATGTTGGGGTTTAACCATTTTCATCTTACTTCTAGTCGCGTTAATGAAATACAGTCAACTGAGTTTTGACCAAATTAATGAGTTAACTATCGATCTAATCAATTATATTAACCTAATCACTTTAATATTAAAATTTATAAAATATTTTTCTTATTTATAAAATCCACCGCAATCGTCCACCATATCTCCTTCATTTAGGGCTCGTTCACTTCTTCCTATGTTGAAAAGTAAGAAATGAATATTGACTTAATTAAAATAGGCTGATCCTACTAAGCAGGAAATAGTCGAGGGAGTTTGTTGTTCCATATTTAGTTGACAATTCCATGCATTCAGACGAATATGTCCCTATCATTTTGCATTCAGACGAATATGTTGACTACCCAAGATTATGTCCTCACCGGAGTATGGCCCCACCGCTTAGCGGCCAGATCTGAGACTGCACACACAAATTGCACTTGTTAGATCCAACTTTATTCAAAAATGGTGAAAGGGGTATACACGTAGAATCAAGGATACCGATCAACTTTTGTACGCGTAAACATTGTTGTAAGCGGCAGAAATCTGTGGATCTTTGCCGTCGCCTCTTCAACAGCTTCCGAGGGGTGCAGTGTAGTGAGAGAGAGTATCCCCAAAAAGGCAAACTCAAAATGCAGACGCAATGTGTGAATGGAAAAACCCAAAATTTTGAGGGATACTTCGGTAAACTGCCCACCAATTCTTGTCCACTGTAGCGGGAGAGAATTCCAATATCAAGTGGGAATCGTGAAACATCTCGTGCGAAAGTCTTCATGAACAGTGCGGGCCGGAGCGGAAATCGAGGGTCATGCAGAAACATCAAATGAACACCGAACTAGCTTTATTGCCATGATTTGACCCCATTTCTGGTCAATTAATAAACAGTGAACGAGCCCTTATGTTCTTATTATGTTCCATTATTTCTCAGAGCCGTTTCTATTATTCAATCTTACATCCTCCTAAATCTTATCTTTTAAGAATTTATTGTCAAGATTTGGAATTAAAATATAAGCATAAAAATGATTTAATATTATAATTCAATCAAATATTGGATTTATAATTAAAAACTCCAATTCCACATTTACAATTCTATGATATCAAAGGAAACCTAAAAATGATAATTATGAGGCAAAAAGTTATTTGGTAATCCAATCAAAATTTATTTCTTATCTTTAAGTCTTAACAGCTCCCTTATCGCGCTTTTAATCTTTTTTTATTTCCACTATTAAATACAGTTAAAGTGTGATTAGGCGCGCTTTTAATTTTTTTTATTTTCACTATTAAATATAGCAAAAGTGTGATTCGGACGGAGGGAGTATTCAACTCAGACAAAGGCGAGAAAGCCTATAAAAATCGATCTGATGGGCCGGCCCAATAGATATACAGCCATGCACAGACAACCTCTCCGCGTGGCATGGCTCTCTCTCATGCAGAAGCCACGTATCCCATTCCCCCTCTCTCTCTCATCCTACATCCAAACAAAACCTCAACTCTATTCAATCAAGCTCAACCCAAGCCAAGAGAATTTTTCACTTCTTCAAAAATGAGACCCATTTTGATACTAACATTTTGTGTGTGGTGTGTGATTGCCATCACTTGTAATGCTAATGAATATGAAGAGGAAAAAGAAGGGTTTGTGGTTAGAAGGGAAAATAGGAGGGTTTTGGTGTCCACCGAGAATGGGGAGATTGTAGGCGCTCGTGTGGGCTCTTCCTATCTTGTTCATTTCTTCACTATGGATCCCAATTCACTCTTCCTTCCTGTTATTCTTCACTCCGACATGGTTTTCTATGTCCACACAGGTATACTATCATTTATTTTATTTAGTTAAATGAGTTGAAAATCAAATTAAATTAAAATGGTGTTAATTAATTAGGGAGTGGGAAGTTATTCTGGACGGAGGAAAGTGAGCTTAAAAGGGCGGATTTAAGGAGCGGAGATGTTTACAGACTTAAAGCCGGTGCTGTTTTCTTCATTGAGAGCAATTTGGAGACAGATACTCAGCGCCGAAAGCTTAGGATTCATTCCATCTTCTCCAATTCAAACATAGATATTCATGTATAATAATATCTATACTCATTATTATTATTATTAATTCTTTTATTTTAATATAATGTTTTGGAATTATGCAGGAGCCGCCAAGTGAGCCTTACTCGAGCATCCGCGATATGGTTCTTGGCTTCGACAAGAAAGTGTTGCAAGCAGCTTTCAAGGTGGATTTCTCTTTACTTATCTAAAATGGAGTATATATTTTTACCATAATACTAATATAAAATCTGAAAATAAGTTAATATTTCAAAGTACTATAACATTTTATTTTCACATTCTCACTCCCTACGTTGCATAAACATTATTTTACTTGTATTTTCAATTGCATTAAGATTGAAATAGTATATTTGAACAAAAAGACTAAAAATATACTCCATTTTTCAACTTTAGCTAATAGGAATATTTATATATTGATTATTAAGAAAATGACTATTTTATACCATTGCCAATATTATTTTGTTGGTAAGCATAACTAGATGTGTATAAAGTTATAAACCTTTGATTCTAAGGTATGCGATGAAGCAATAGAAGAGTTATTGAGCGGAATGAAGCCACCGGCGATAATCCATGGAGTTTCCAAAAGTGAGAAAAGAGCACGGGAGATGGAGCAAAAATTCCTAGGAAGCATTCTCGGTAGTGACATATTCGGGTTGAGCAAGAAAATGGGAAAGTCGAGTACAAAATTGTTCAATCTCTTCAAAGAGGATAAAGATTTCCAGAATCGCAACGGCTGGAGCACGACAGTGACAGGGAAGAGGCTCTCTGCATTGAAGGGGACCAACATTGGCCTATTCATGGTGAACTTGACAGCGGTAACTCACCCACCTTACTGTGTCCACTATCGGTATCGTTGTTTATGTATATATGTTACTGACCTTAATATGGCAGGGATCCATGATGGGGCCGCACTGGAATCCTGTGGCGACTGAGGTTGCTGTGGTCGTGGAAGGGCGGGGAATGGTTCGTGTAGTGTGTCCGAGTGTTTTGAATGGGACGGGATGCAGTGAGATGAGGTTCGAGGTTGAAGAAGGTGACATCTTTTCCGTGCCAAGGTTTTACCCAATGGCTCAGATGGCTTTCAACAACGAGACGTTCGTATTCATGGGGTTTAGTAGCTCTGCG
Source organism: Salvia hispanica (assembly GCF_023119035.1). Taxonomy (NCBI): domain Eukaryota; kingdom Viridiplantae; phylum Streptophyta; class Magnoliopsida; order Lamiales; family Lamiaceae; genus Salvia; species Salvia hispanica. Next base: position 51,309,684 of record NC_062967.1, read on the forward strand.
AAGAAGAATCATCCTCAGTTTTTGGCAGGGCAGGCATCGGTGCTACGGACCTTGAGTAAGGATGTGTTGGCAACGTCGTTTAACGTGGGGAATATGACAATGGATCAGCTGTTGGATTCACAACAGGAGTCGGTCATCTTGGGGTGTGTTTCTTGTGCTGAGGAGGAGTTGAGGATATTGGAGGAGGAGAGGGAGAAAGAAAGAGAGAGGGAGGAAGAGGAGAGGAAGAGGGAAGAAGAGGAAGCTAGAGAGAGGGAGGAAGAGGAGGCGAGGGAGAAGGAGGAAGAGAGGCGGAGAAAGGAAGAGGAAGAGAGGGAGAGGGAAGAGGAGGAGGCTAAAAGGCAGGAAGAAGAGAGGAAAAGACGGGAAGAGGAAGAGGAAGAGGCGGCGAGGAGGGAGGAAGAAGAACGGAGGAGGAGGGAGGAAGAAGAGGAGGCTAAGAAGCAGGAAGAAGAGAGGAAAAGACGGGAAAAGGAGGAGGAAGAGGCCGCGGCAAGGAGGGAGGAGGAAGAACGTAAAAGGCGGGAAGAAGAAGAGGAGGCTAAGAGGCAGGAAGAGGAGAGGAAGAGACGGGAAGAGGAGGAAGAGGAAGCAGCGAGGAGGGAGGAGGAGGAACGAGAAAGGCGGGAAGAAGAAGAGGAGGCTAGGAGGCAGGAAGAAGAGAGGAAGAGACGGGAAGAGGAGGAGGAAGAGGCAGCGGCAAGGAGGGAGGAAGAAGAACGTAAAAGGCGTGAAGAAGAAGAGGAGGCTAAGAGGCAGGAAGAGGAGAGGCAAAGGGAGGAAGAGGAGGAAATGGCTAGGAGAGAGGAAGAAGAGAGGCAAAGGCGGGAAGAAGAGGAGGAAGAAAGGAGGAGACAACGAGCAGCAGCTAAGAGAGAGCAAGAAGAGAGGCGAAGGGAGGAGGAGGCAGAGATAGCAAGGAGGGAGGAAGAAGAGAGACAGAGACGCCAAGAAGAAGAAGAAGAAGAAAGGGGAAGGGAAAGGAAGCAAAGGCGAAGGGAGGAAGAGGAGGAACACGAACACGAAAAGCAATGGAGCGAAGAAGAAGAGGCAGCGGAGGAGGAGGAGAGGAGAAGGGAAGAAGATGAACGAAGAGAAGAAGAGAGAAGAAGGGAGAAAGAGGAATGAGAAGAGCAAGGCGGAGGCCCATGAACATGAAAATCAAGATTGTGATGTCCCAACTTTTGTTGCCTACTACTTGCAAGGGAGGATGCTTGTAATTTTAAAATAAAATGGGTTGCATGTTTTTTATGGAATAAATTCTAACTTGAACAAGAGTGTTTTCATCTGTTTACTTGTTGTGATGGGTTTTCTCGACACCAACAGTTCCCATCTCGAGGTTAGTCTAACAGCATAAACTGAGAATTGGTACAAGTTGCATTGCCAGGAATACTGTTGCCTATTTTTGCCGAAGAAATTTCGTAAAATAAGGAACATCAACTTTATTTTTTTGCTGAAGAAAATTTATCTGATAAAGGGACATAACTTTATCCGAGTTCATACAATGTCTTATGCCGAAATACAACAGCGAGAACCCAAAATGATTTAGAGTGCTAAGCAAAATGTTCACGAGACATAAGAGACGACAACAGTCAGATCGTCAAGTTTACCGCCATAATACGTATACCCAGCTTCTTGAGCTGCAGAAGAAAATGGAGTCTGATGTTTCGTGTGCAGTGCGCGTGCGCGTGCAACATCTGCAATCTTCTGTGCTGTATCGCTGGGGCTGAGTTGTTGTTTAACTGCATCAGCCACAATGGATGCTACCTCTTTAGCATACAAGTTGTCGAACAGGCCATCGCTTCCTGCAACAACTACGTCTCCAGGCACAACCGGTATCTTGAAAACCTGACGTTTGCATAAATATAATGTCATATTTACTAAATTACAAGCAGATGAAAATTGGGGTGCTGTAATGGTAAAAGTTCCTTTTGCACTCACCTGACCAGAACTTGGTAGGTCTCCCTGGTTTCCTCGTTCAAGTTGATATGTGAAGTTGAAACCATGTTGTTGCACAGGTGATTCGAATATAAGGGCGCCATCCCTAACAACTATAAAGCCACTATCTCCAAGATTAATGGCATGGAGATCCTGCTTAAATGGAAAAATCTTTTAGAACACATCCTCTAACCTTTCTACAACAAGATATTGCATATTGCTTCCTAGACTGTGATCAGTTGAAATTGAAAAGAACTACTCATGATGATAAACAACATGACTGGCTTCATTCCACATGCTATATCAAAAGTTCCACATATGGAATTGAAATTGACAATGTCTATATTTCTGGAATCTTGATAATGTCTAATTAATAACCTGTTGCTATTGTTTCTGAATTATAACCAGCTGCAAGTCTGTAACAGTTACTGCAAATAATTTAGTTTTAAGCATGTAACAGGAATTGAATTCCTAATTTCCTCAAAAATAGCTTCTAATGTATGCTGCAAGTTTTCCTCTGATCATACCAACTTTTTTGAGTTCTCTTCCTCTTCTAAATGTTACAGACCAAAATTTCAGGATAGGAAACTATCCGAATAGATCCCATCTCATTGAATAAAAAAGGACGCCAATTGTTAACTAAAATTACAATTAACTAAGCCTACTGTGAGTCTGACAATTTGCTATTTAATCAATCAAGTGCATAATCTAGGTAACTTAAAAAATATGTTACAAGTCACAGGTTCAGTTTACTGGAAAAAACAACCAAACAGAACTTCAAAATTCAGTTTTAGTTCAATCAAGGCCTTAGCAAAAGTTTGGTTATTTTGGTGCATTTTTTTGGGGAAAATCTGTTATTTGGTTATCGAGCAAACCAACAAAATGCTCACCCCCACTCTCCCCCAAAAAACAAATAAAGAAAAAAGCCCTTAATAGTTGAGTGCCCCCAAAAGAAGGTGAGTAGGTCATCAATGATCCTCCTCCCCTATCCATGACCTTATTATCTCCATTCACTATTTCCACACCTTCCTTCACAATCCCAAAACAAACACCCATTCCCAACCTACATTCCCCTCCCTCGATCAATTTTTCACCCACGACTAAACGCAAGTATAACAGAGAACACATGCATAATATCGATATAATATATACTTCTCTCTTGCTCTTTATGTGTGAATGTGTGTATAGATAAGTCATTTCTTGCTTTTATTTATATTCTTTTATTTATTGATGTAAAAAAATTGCGGACTGATGGATAGTAATTGAAGATATGAATGGCTAACAGTTAGCAAAGTAGTCATTTCAATCTATATAAGAATTAAGGAATAAACTTTTTCTCATCCTTAATTCTCCATCTTCCTCTATGTACTTATGCAGAAATTAAATAATCTGCTAAATAGGAAACCACAACGTGATGATGACAGTTTCTACAATCACCCCAACATTTAACAAGTCCTGAAACAAAGAGGCAGATTACTTAGAGAAGCACACACATCTCTGATAACATCCTAAGGCAGCAATGCTTCTGTATCACACTCAAGTAATTCATATAAGCAAACTGTACCACATCAATGTGCCATTAACCCTCTATTGTTTAAAACATTATTTTGACAGAGCTATGGTACCAACATTTCCAAAACGAGTAATTGTTGAGGTAAAAGATTATGATAGCAAGTCCACATTTTATATTAAAAGTTCAAACCTGGTTTTTGAGGGCGATAATGCAGGCTGTTGATGAACCCATGGCATTAGTTGCAGCATGAGCTTTTTCCAACACAGAAAGGGGATCAATGTCATCTGGAACTTTACTAATTGCTGCAACCGCATTTGACATAAGCTCACGTGCATATATTCCTGCATTAACACCAACATCTGCCCAACCACCAACACCATCGGCAACACCAATTACTTGCTTGTCGACACAGATAAAATGAGCATCCTCTCCTCCTGTAGCTACTTTATCTGGATGGGGAAGGTAGCACGCTCCAGAAAGAAGCTTGAGAGTGCTGTGGATTGAAGTCCTTTAGAAGTTGAGCATTATCAGTATCAAATATCGAGCATAAAAATTGTCCATGCTGAAAAAAACTGCGAATATTCCTTGAAAATCAAGTGTTGACAGTAATTATAACTTTAACACTTATAAACAACATATAGCATTTCAGCCCTCTTGTGAGACCTTCACTGATTCACTTATCTATCAAAATTCATGATTGGCTTCAAGCATCACATGCTGTATCATTTATTTATTAAGAAGAAGGTATCACATTCATTAGCCAAGGAGCATCATATTAAAATTTCACAACACTACGTTCAACTTTTACAAATAGGCTGATGTCCAATCAATTGCAGTCATACAAGCAACGCACGAAAGCAGCTAGGAAGTAAAAAGACCAGAGGATGAGTGGCGAACAACTTTGTTCTCATTAAGGAGTTCAGGCACAACCATGCAGCAAAAATTATACAAACACATTTCATTCTGTGCTGAATTTTAGAGATAAAACATAACAGGAACTCATCAGCAAGGTTAGCTTCAATTCAAACCCCTGAACAGAACTCAGGCACCCTCTTCCCCAAACTTGTAAAGTTACCAATTAATTTAGAAATGTGTGGCGTATCAAGACATAGATGAAATGTCAGAACCCTATCTTGAGCCCCACAACTAAGCCAAACAAAGCATAAAAAAGTAAAGAAAAAGCCAACGAGCACGCCGCAATTTTTCTTCAATGGAACGAACCAACTATCTAAATCTCAAATGCACACTCATGCCAGTGAAATAACTCTGTTCCATAATTCCACCAAAAAAAAACTGAAATGATTCACATCAGCCAATGCAGGTTCAAAACAAATAAACCAGAACAAAAAAAAAAAACACGCACTCCTTGTCCGACACTGCAACAATTGGAATCTCTCCGGAGTGACATGAAGATGAGAAAGTACGGATGCTTTTCTGCTCAAAATCAGCCATTAACCATCCTTGAACACCACCATTTTTTCTTCCAATTGCCACATTTGTCAAGCTCAATTTAGCTCTCCCACGTATCTCAGGACTCCTAGTACCGAAATGCACGCCACCGGGCTTAGCAGCACCCGATAAACTACCATAATTTGACACTAAGGTATCAACCACAACTTCCGCAGGAGCTACTATGGAATAAGTGGACATGCTTTGTGTACAAAAAGATAAACTACTGCTGGAACAATTCTGAAAAAAGAGGGTTTCTATGAAATGCAGGGGTTGATATTGCTTTACTCTTGCAGCTCTCGGGAGGCCAAAACAAAAGGCAGTATTGAGATTCGAGAGCAATCCCATTGGCATTCCTTTCCCCAAATATTCACTCAATTTGCGGCACTCATTGTGGAATTACATATACATCAACTGCAACCAAAAGAAAAGACTTTAAATTTACCATTCAACTTGTTGAAATTCAAAACAGAGAGAGGATTCAATGCACAATTTGTTTATTAAATCTGCAATTAAAATTGCAAGGAAAGAGGATGGTAGTGAGTTGGGGAAGAAATGAACCTTATGAGTGAAACTTCATACCCAAAATTTCAGAAGCAGAATTATCGTTATGGGAAAATTTAAAATTATTGTGAAATTTTGATGTGGTGTGTCGACGGCGGCGCTCACAACACAGTCACCGACAAAACCCAAGCCCAACTACACATGGTAGACACAAAAGCCCATTTTCTTTGTGGACTTGTCATATTTATGAAAGGCCTTAATCCGATTAGCAATCTGCATTTGCTTCATTTTTCTAGCTGCAACTTATTCAACAAAATTTTGGATGATTTTTTTAAGGCAGTAGAGTTGGAAAATAAAAGGAGAGAGGGCGAATCATTGGGAAGATCATAGGGGAAGCAGAGAAGGTAGAACCGAATTCAGATTCTCACGGATGAAGAAGACACGTTTCTGCTTGTTTGCTTATTAATGAAATGGGCTATAAGTATTTGGGCCTTCTCTATCATTAGAAATTAAATGAGGAGGCTTCTTTATCCAAATGTGATGAAATTTATTCAATTAGATTTGATTAGAGATTACTCAGGATAGTTATTATGTTTATAATTTCATTTTATAATCAATAGTTCCAATCTATCTTTTTCTAATTTATGATAAATCATTAAATGATTATTAAAAATATTTAAATAATGTCCTTTATAAATACATGTTTAAGTCAAAAGACAAACAACTAAAATTCTGCAATCTCCATTTATGTTATCCACTACTAGAAATCTCATTTTACTATTATTAAAAATTCAAAATTATAAATAGATCTCATATTCCAATAGTATTTTATGATAATTCATATTTTGTTATTAATTAAGTACTCATTTTAAAAATGGTCTAAAAAATAAAAAAATTAGAAATTTTGTGCAATTTTTAATCTGACACGAATATGATTTTTCCGGCAAAAATTAATCCTATGTGGCAGCAGTGAAACACATTTAAACAGATGAATTTTTACCACTGAATTTCTAATATTTTCACACCTATACCTACGAGGAAAAATATTTAAGGTCCAATATTTTTAAGCTTTAATATCCTTGAACATTGATAGAATCATTATATTAATGGTTTAGAGAAATTTTAGCACCATGAATAAATCTGCAGCTTCTGAAGAATGTTCGATTCTTCTTTGGGTAATCAACAACCCTCAACGACCGAATTTCTCTCCTAGCCTCACACCATCGCCACCCTAGCCTTTGTGTTGTACGTCATCCGGGCTCCGGCCCCCCGTTAATTGACACCAATTTTCTTTTTCATTCGTCCCCCATTAATTAATGCTCTTACTTTTTACCATTCTTAGTGATGAACCTCAAATTTTACTGATTCATCGTACTCACATTTTATTATAAAACTAATATATAAAAGTACCCACGTTCCACTCACTTTGTACTCTTAAAACATGTGCCAACTTAATCGGCACCAATTAATGGGGGATGGAGGGAGTAGTTATTTAAGTTCCAGATTTGTTAACTTAGTAGGATTTGATGTATATTAATTTGATTAGTAGCTCCTTTGATTTGGTTAGTGTAGCGGTGATTTCACGTTTGAGTAGCGGTAATTGGTGGTGTAAGATGTTGTCGGGGGTAGCGACATTCGTAGTTGATGATCTGAGAAGGAGCTGGAAATCCAAGGCGTGGAACACCACTGGGGAGAGGGCTTGGAATAATTTGAGGAGGGAGAAATGCTATGGGTTGGGTGAGGTTGCGGTTCATGCGCTGGATTTCAGGTGGGGGAAGGCGGTTTATATGGGGCCTTACGGAACCGTATGAAGGGAAAAGTTATTTGCTGCCTAGTTTAAATAACAACGACAATATCATTTATTTAAAGAGAAAACTACATTTTTGGTACCTAAACTTTATATTGGTATCAAACTTGTATTCAGACTTTAAAAATATCAATACGTGCTTATAAACTTTGATTTAATATCACTGGATAGTATAAAGACATGTCTCGCTGTTAGATCCAATTCAGTGCTATACCACACCAACGTCATCTTATTTCAGTAAGGCTTAGAAATAATTGGACTGGCATTGCAACCTTTCACGATAGGTAGTCTAAGCCTATCTAGGTTGTCAAATTCTTTTTTTTCTTTGTTTAGAACCGACCGTGTTACCTTAAAGTGAACGACGCCCACAACCGGTCTACTAAAACAAAGACTTAGACTTTGTTAAGTTACTTATACATATAAACATGTAATAAACATCCATTAAATGTAAAACATAACAACATTATGACAAAAATAATCTGTTTATTCCTTTGGAAAATAAAATAATAGTTTTAACAGTATTTAATCACTCGAAAGGTGATTTCTAGTATACAAACTCTAACAGTCCGTTGATGAGAATTAGTTACGTCTTGGAACCTTATGCAAGTTCGAGCTGCTATCCAGGACAAAACTACATTTCGGGTCATATTTGAGCGTTACTAGTTATAAATTTTCAAGGACCAGTATGCTTGTTGTTTACTATCCTATCTATGTACCAAATGAAGTATGCTAGAAGAAGTCCATATCAAAGATTATATAGTACTTCCTCCGTCCCAAGGAAGATGACCCCTTCCTTAGACGGCACGAGATTTTATGCAGATAATTTTTGTGTGTTAAGAGGAGAGAGTAAAGTAAGAGCGAGAGAATAAAGTAGAGATAAAGTGTTTCCATTTTAAGTAATGGGTCATCTTGGTTGGGACAAACCAAAAAGGAAAGTGGGTCATCTTCAATGGGACGGAGGGAGTACTATCATATTATGGTCAGTAGTTTAAAATAAATAAACTTTCTACTACATAAATTCATTGGTTAACCAAAAGAGAATACTCCAACAAAGTACAAGGATCGGTGGTACATTAAGTTACTAAATCTGACTACGACCAATTACAAAGTTCAAGGTTTGTCAGCATTTGGCACTAAAACATTAATGAATGTACCGTCGAGCTCCCTGAGGCATCCCTACATGAAACACACCTTGAAATGTTTCCACCTCCAATCTACACAGTTCTTATTGATTGGTTTCGGTTTGATCTCAAAAAAGGTGTGCATCTTCAAGATTGCTCCCAGTACCTCGTGCACATAACATGAGACAGTGTGCCCGGAGCGCCAAAACTCAAAACCAACTACTATGTTCTTATGGTGGACTAGTACACCTAAAAATATATCAACATGCTCTTCTATGCACAAAAACCTCTTATCACACAGCAGACCCAACTGACGGAACAAGGAGCACAATCTCCCAAAAGCATCCTGATCCATTCGAAAATTGACTAGGCAATCCACATCCAAAAGACCAACTAATCGGTTCAGGTGGTTCAACTGTGTGTGGATCCTACTGCGAATGTTGTATGGCAACACAAGAAAAATCCTTTTCCTTTTCTTAGAATGACCGAAATGGCTGAGAATTATATTAACTATACACACCCAAGCTACATTATAATTGTTGATTATGTCCTCGACCATCTGCATTAGATATGGGTCTATGTGGCTGTGGCGTGGCATCAAGAAAATGCAAAGTACATTCACACACAAAGTAGGTTACAAAATGGAAATTAAAAAAATAGAATCAACGTCATAGGAATGTCATTATAGATGTCAAACTGAGGAATCACAACTGGAAAGATTCTCATACATCAATCCACAATATTCATTTCATAAACATGAATGCCTAAAATACAAAAGCTCTTCATGGTGCCATGAATGAATTGGTATAACGAACATATAAGATGGGAGTCAAAAAGGTGAAAAGTGATACTTGCATTATTTTTTTTACTTAAACAGAGTTGGTTGTTGTTTATAACTATTGTTCTTCATTATGTATCAAGTGTATCATTACACATGCCTTGGAGAAAACTAAAATATCTGGATTCCAGACTCCGACATATATTGGAAAAAATACGTATCTTGTTCATTTGTTGAGTTTATTTACAAGAATAAGTCCGGGGCAAATTCATGAGTCTTCAATCTAGAAGATTTACAATATGGGAAGTGAGCTCCTCACTAAATTCTCCATTCTCGGGTGTGTGTGTTGTTTGTGTTACTAACAAAAAGGGACTTGTCCCTAGTCTTGTCCAATTTGTTTTGTAGGTACTTGAAATGGTGAACTCTAGGCATAACTCGCCTATAAAGAAAGTCGTCTCATCATCCGATGGTACTATCAAAGAGATGTTCTCCTCAATGATGAAGGAGATGCACGAGGTGCGGGGTATTGTGAATGCTATGCAAGGAGGATTTACGGCGTATCATGAGGATATAAGCCACCTTAGAGATAGATTTAGACATAATCATTCCATGGCACCTAGTGACCGAGAGAGACATGGTAGGAGTGGCTACAAGTCAAGGTACCATGATGATGGACTTGATAAAGGGAGTAGAAGGGAACAAGCTCCAAAGTTCCATGGAGAGTCTCACTTTAGGTGGATGAGGGATCATGATCGTCATAAGGTGCATGAGTGGTTAATGGGGGAGGAAGTCTCAAGTAACGCAAGGATGAGCTCAAGCCCTCGACATGGTGGTGGAGACACAAGACGCATAAACATCCCACCAAAGAAGGCGAACCTATCTCATCCTAGCTATCACACGAAGGTTTCGTTGTGGTTGTCATCGAACTTCACTCCTTCAAAGGGCTTGATTCAAAATAAGTGTGACGATAAAGAGCGTGTCAAGCATATGGTGGATTTTGTTGCCGATGATGATGAAGAAGAGTCTTCCACGGCCGTACATGAAGAAGACGCACACCAAACTTTTAATGATAGAGTGTCTAGCATAGTGGAAGCCGAAAACGAGCGTGAGCCATTAAAAGCCCTTCAAGTCTTGAGCATGAAAATGAAGCCAAATGATATTGCAAAAGTAAATGAGCCTTTAAGGAATGATCAAGAGAGAGAAGAAAATATAGAGTGTGAGAAAATGCAAAAATGTGAGATGCAAAAGCCAAGAGAGAGTGGTGGGGAAATGAAAGGTTTGGAATGTGAACCCCGAGTTGAGAAGACACTGAGTAGCTTCTTACCGGTAATGAACTCATGTGAACAAGGCCAAGTTGAACCGCTCCTTATCCAAGGTGTACTTGATCGGGATTTGAGGACAAATCCTTCAAAAGAAGGAGTGGATGATGTGAATCCGGGTGTCCTAGAGAAGAATCAAAGAACCGGATTTGAGGACAAATATTTTCACAAAGAAGGAGAGGATGATGTGAATCCGGATATTCACAATCATAGGATGCAACGACATCGAGGGCCATGGGTTGATTGGGGTCCGAAAAGAAGGTGGAGATATGGCAAGGAGCCAAGCCGGATTCGGAGGCCTGACTCAAACCAGAATTTGCCTATCAATATGGTGTCCAAATTCTCTTCTAAGACCACCATTGTCTTCATCGTCAAAAGAGCTTTGCGTGAGTACCTTACACGCCTCAATCGGAGCCCAGATGAGGATGTTATGGTCGTTTTACAAAAGCTGCGCAGTCCAACAAGCAAAATGCCCGACCACAGAGAATATGCCCGGCCTGGAGAAGAAAAACGCCCGACCCGGGCATTTTGTGCGACTTGCGATTTTTGCTCCTTTTTCCTCTTTTGTTTATCTCTAGTATAAATACCCATGTCTAGGGTTTTTGTCATTAGCTTTTGAATATTTGTAAGAGACAATTTCTCCATATTTGAGAGCTCACCTTCTTCATCTTTTGAAGACTTATCAAATTCCTTCAGGCTGCATTCGATCTTTTGCCGGGCTAAGGTTGATTGTAAAGGCATGCTTGCTAGTTCTTGTGTTGCTAATTTGTGGAGCCATTAGGTGTTTGTATATGATATGAAAGTGCCTTTGGGATTTCTTTCTTGTTCTTCACCTAAATCATGACACTTATCCATCCTCTATCCTTTTATCCATTTTTTTTGTTCCATTTATTGGGTTATCTTGTTCATTTGTTGGGTTTATTTACAAGAATAAGTTCGGGGCAAATTCATGAGTCTTCCATCTAGAAGATTCACGTTAAAATATCACCTCTCATGTTAGTCCCTGCTGATCTACTAGCTATTAATCATTTTGATTTTATTATCACATGTACATGCCAAGAAATAGGTGGTAAGTTACTTAATTTGGAGAGTCATGTTTAGGAGAAGGTTTAGGACAACATCCAACGTCTCCATAAAATGAGATTCACAAATTTTGTGAAGTTGCATACTATCAAAAAAATAATGGTGAACTGTAAACCGAATTTTTGTTTATCACTGAAACAATACCTCTTCCAATTTATACCGTCATTCCGTCAATCAAATAGAGAAAACCAAAAACTGAAACCTCATTAACCCTAGCCCTAAAATATAGCCCATCAATCTTGAATCCTTGTTCATAAATTGAAGAAAACAACTGAAATTTTTGTATATCGAAATTACTCTTGACGTTGGATTGTCGCTTCTTGGTCTTCAAGTTCGTTGACGGCGAGACTTCTCCCTACGCGAGTTGGAATGGAGAAAAAGAAAAATGTTTATTTTTTCATTGATTCAATAGAATGTACACGTCTTTTGTTCATAGATCAGTATAAGTTTGTCCTTTTGCTATAAAAGTTACCAACACAAATATGTATCTATGCCTACTTGGGTAGAAATGCTAAATGGATTTTTGTGCTCCAAAATAGCGGGCCGAGGCCCAAAACTTGGGCTTACCAGTTATGATAAAGAATAAACCAAACATGTGATTAAGGCTGTTTTGGAACTAAGCCTAAAAGGCATACCAACAGCATCTTTACAATATTGTGGACCACACTCTTCACTAATATTATTTTCATTACCCTTCTTCTCTCTCTTTTACTTTTTCCTTATTTATTAACATCCGTGCTGAACCCATTGTTCATACTCTTTGGGGACGAAGGAAGTACTAGAAAGTGAGTGGAAAATGTTAGTGGAACGTGAGTTTATGGTTTTTGGGTTTAGGTTTAGTGGAAGGTGAGTCTTAGTTTTATATTCAAATGTGAGTGAAATAAAGTTAATGAAATGCTCGTTACCAAAAGTAATAGAAAAGCAAATGAGACATATATTGGTGGACATATAAAGATGGCAAAATAAAACACTTATTGGTGGACGGAGGGAGTAATAAAATTTAAAATTACAATAAGCCTCCAAAAAAAATTTAAAATCGAGGAAATATTATTCAATATTGACCATAGTACAAGATTTAGCAAGTGCCAGGCTAATATTAGCAAAAGAATTGGTCATAGTAAAATTAAGGCAGCTGACTATATATAAATGCGATAAAGGTCCTGAAACCCTATCCACCAAATCAGTCGGCTGTGCCGCTTGACGACGACGTCGAAGCCCTAAATCACTCTCAATTTTCACCCCCTCTCGGATCGCCGATTCCAATTTTCATTCAACCACTGGACAAGGATGGGGGACTATGGCGACGCCATGATGCGGAACCAGAACGCTGCCGTTCAGGCCCGCACCAAGGCACAGAACCGCGCCAATGTTATGCAACTCAAATTGGTAATCTGTCGGCGCTCAATCCAATTTTTCATCACTCTCGATCTAGCTTCCGTTTTCTTTTTTCTTGATTTGATCGGATATCGCCATAATTTTAGTTGCATAGTTTATCGCATTGTTTTTCTCCAATCGAATCTCAATAGTGCCCCCCCCCCCCAACCTAGAAATTTGCTAATACGCATTCTTGGTGAAGTAGTTTTAGGGGGATTGCTTGATGCAATTGTCCCTGGATTTGATTATATCCGTTTTCTATTGATCAATTATATTCCATCTTCATCATGTGTAGCTGGGTTTTATTTATTCCCATATTCTACATCTAGTGATTAATGGCTCCTTTATGACATAACCTGCAGATTGGTCAGAGTCATCCAACTGGTTTAACGGCTAATCTTCTGAAACTGTTTGAGCCCCGCCCACCTTTAGAATACAAACCACCACCTGAGAAGAGGAAATGCCCACCATATTCAGGTTTTTGCTCGTTATAACTATGCTAAAAGTATTCAAATGTTGTGTTTTCCCAATGCTAACTATTCATAAACTGTTTTTATTTACTTTACCAGGAATAGCACAATTTGTTAATAATTTTGCTGAGCCTGGTGATCCTCAATATGCTCCTCCGGTGCAGAAGGGTGAGACTCCGGTGAGTTTTTTGCATGCCTGGATATCTTGTGTTGCATAAAGTTAAGAAGTTTTGAAATCTCATGTTTTACTTTTGACTTTATACTCGGCAACTTTGATAAGGATGCAGAGACCAGTCTTATTAATCAGATACATTTCTTTATTGGCTGAGTTGTATTTTATTAGTTGAGTCCTTTAGTATACTAATATTTAAGTTTCGATATTGAGTTGTTAGGTATTATTGTTGAGTCATGCCTGTAAGTATATGGGCCTATAGCTTCATCAGGGTTCAGGGTTCACTCAGTTTCTTACTCACAGGGCTATGTTTCCCATTTCATTTTTTGAAGAATTAAGTTAGAGTTCAACAAATACATTGTGCCCTCTTTGGAGGAGTGAACTCTTCGGAGGAAAGTCTGTTTTCGTTCTTCGTTTGTTTTCCTTCTTTTCTTTTCATCATCTAAATCATCTTCTCAGAGTTGAATATGCTCTGGGGTGGTGAGACAAGGTGTAGCGCAGTCTGGTCAGCGCATCTGTTTTGGGTACAGAGGGCCATAGGTTTTCTTGCCCATGTGGGAAAAAGTATTGGCTGATATATCTGTCTATATTCTTTAACATAAAAATGTAATTATGTGTTGTAGTACTTTTCAATGCGTCAATGATGTGCTGGCACACACTTGATTTGGCTAGAAGCATACTCCCTGATTCATGTATTCTTTGATCCTTCTTAACATTCTAGCTATGGTGACGTAAATGTTAATGTAGTTGTCTCAGTGTAGGCCAATAAACATTATGCGTCAAGTTGTGGGGGTATGTTGTTAACCAGTGACCCTGTATTATCCCCCCCCCCCAGTTTGAGAGATTGAGAACATGAGATGGGTTGATTTAGTGCTTGTTTAACAGTGAGACTAAAGATACCTTAGATTCTTTGCTTAGCCTTTATATTATCATCATTGTAAACATGCACTAAATGGATTTATCTTCTGTCCATTTGTGCAGACAGAAAGAAGGGCTAGGATTCACCAACTACGGTTGGAGGAGGGAGCCAAGAAGGCAGCAGAGGAGCTTGAGAAATGTAATTACTTATTTCTGTATCTTTAATCTTAATACTCCATCCGTCCCATAAAAATAGACACTTTTTCCATCTCTCTCCTACGTTACCAAGTGTGCATTAAAACCTGTGCTGAACCAAAAGTGTCTATTTTTATTGGACCGAAGGTGTATTTGGTTGTATAATCTGACCACACTTCATTGGTGACACCAAAGGATAAACATTCTGTTCTCTATTATTTTATCCAAATCATATAAATGTGTGTGTATATATATATATATGTATGTTCCTGTAAAAATTCTTATATACTAACTTGTAGGATTCAGCTCTTTGTCATTCACTGTTTATCTTATTAAGATATCTTGTGTGCAGATGATCCAAGTAATGATCCAAATATCTCTGGAGATCCATACAAGACGTTGTTTGTGGCTAGGCTTGTGAGTAATGATGCATATAAATAATTTTATTCTATGCATTGTTTGGTAATTGGTATTGACCCTAGTCTACTTATATGATGTTTTTCATTTCAGAATTATGAGACAACTGAAAGCAGAGTTAAAAGAGAGTTTGAAGCTTATGGTCCTATCAAGCGGGTAGGTATTTTGGAACACCCAAGTGTGACTTGGGTTGTTGGTAAGAAATTTTACATGTATCTCACCAATGCCAAGCTAAATCATTTTCTCTTATCAACTAAAAAATGCATTGATGATTTAACCAAGAAAGATTTTCCCTTCCCTCGATCATGCACACAATCAAAAGAAACAGGAGAAAATCTTATGCTATGCTAATGCAAGGTGTTGTTGCTAAAAAATGGCTGTTGGATTTTGTTTATCTTGTTACATATCGGTTTTTATAGATTTTTCTTCTATATTTCTTTTTGTATAAGACAGTTTCATGTGTTTTTAATCCAAATAAGTTTCATGGCCGCTTTTCCTCTCATCGTGATAATTTAACTAGTCTGGAAATGATAATGTCTTATTAATCATTAGCATGTCCTTTTTCCCATTATGGATGAAAAGCCATAATTATGTAATGTGACTTCCCACACCTGCAAGTTTATAGTATTTGCTCCTAACACTTGAACCTCAGTATGGTAAGATCAGGTTTGGAAGTTCCCCAGGTATAACTTTGTTAACTTGATTAGCATTAGGTTATTTTCATAACCCTTACTCCCCTCCACTCTTTTGGATTCAGAGTTCTCCTTCATCTCTTCACTCAATAGAGTTTAACACGTAAGTACCAAATATTTAAGAGGGGAAATCTTTCCCTTATTCATGTTTGCTCTCAATTTATTTCCCTTGAGGAACCATTTTAAGTCAAAAGATGATGCTTCATTCAAGAGAAGGTAATACATTAGTTTCCAAAGATCAGTGATGCTTTGTGCCTTTGGCTCTTACTTCAAGCTACCTGGAGAGGCAAATTTTACACTGGGTAAAACACATTGGGAGTATTAGCATCTCTTCTTTTCATTCTCTTGCTTTTCTAGTACAGAATGACTTATCCTACTAAAATCTTACTTTTGGATTTAAAGGCTGTCAAAAAAAATTTGCTTCAGAAGTTCTCAAGGTATCCCGGTATTGAATGTTACTTATAGTCATTTTCAGTGTTATTTATTTAAAAAACAAGTCCCTGGTAAGGGGAGGTTAGTGTACATGTGAACTGGTAAATTGGCTGCCGTTTTTAGTCACATCTAGCACTGATGGTGATGCATCTCGCCTGGAAGCTCCATAATTGAAAGGTGAGCACGGCTAATTAGGCATAGTGCCTGTCTGCCGTGCCCTTAGGCTTACATTACATTGTAGTAATGGGAATTCAAGCTGTGATTATGAAATGTTCTTTTGCTTTAGGGATGCGTTTACTTCCATCGTATCTTACTAACCAGGACATTTGGAGTTTCAGGTTCGTTTGGTCACGGATAAAGAGTCAAACAAGCCTAGAGGCTATGCCTTCATTGAATATGTGCATACAAGAGACATGAAAGGTTAGCTTCTACAATTTTCTCTCCCCCCCCCTCTAATCAACATCTGGCTATAATTGTCCATACGTCATGCAGCTGCATATAAACAAGCTGATGGGAAAAAGATTGATAACCGGAGGGTGCTTGTGGATGTTGAGCGTGGCAGAACTGTCCCATATTGGCGACCTCGCAGGCTTGGTGGTGGACTAGGGTCAACTCGAACTGGCGCTGAAGATGCCAACCAGAGGCCTCCAGGGAGGTAATCATAGTTGTATTTTTTCTACTCCTGGGGGATTTAAGGGTCAAGTTGAGATAGTTTTTGTACATTCATATTGTGCAGAAGCAACTAGATCTTGAGATGTTAAGGTGTGGAGTAATTTTTGCAGTTTGTTACCTCAACTCATATAGTATAACACTTGTTCCCTGTTTTGATGACCAGAAACTAATTTTTTCCACTCTTTGTGCTTATTTTCCACCTTAGCTTTTTTTGATTATATTCACAAGTAGCAATCGTAAGTTCAACAGTGTTCTATGTTCTATAAAATACCCACCCACATTCTCTTCATGTTAGATGTCTTTTGCTTATCAATTTTCTGTTAAATTGTGATACCACTTTTCGAATATGATTTCCTGGTGACGTCGAAATTGAGATCGCAGCTTTTTCTGAAAAATATGATTTATGGAATAATTGGCTATCTGATTCCATTTGTTTTGGCATGCTGGCATATCAGAGAGCAAGTGCAGTCTGGAGGAATATCTCGATCTGAGGAGCCAAGGGGTGAAAGAGATAGGTAATTGAAGATTTACCAGCATAAAACACTAGCTATTTTCTGCTACTCTAAGTGATTCAGACATATCCTTAAGTTTTCCTTTATTTCTTTCAGAAACAGGGAGAAGTCCCGAGAAAGGCCGAGGGAGAGAGAGAGAGAAAGATCTCGTGAGCTGTCTCGTGAAATATCAAAGGAACGTGATCATAGGGAAGATAGGCACCATAGAGATCGTGACAAAACCAAAGAGAGGGAGCGGGAGAGAGACCGTGGCAGTGGTAGAGACCGTGGCAGTGGCAGGGACCGTGAAAGAGACCGAACACGGGACCGTGATAGGAGTGATAGGGGTCGAGATCGGGACCGCGGCCATGACCGAGATCGGGATAGGGAGCGTGACCACGACCGTCATCGTGAGAGGGACAGGGAAAAGTCAAAGGACTATGAAATCGGGGAGGATCAGGATCGTGGCCGTTCGCGTGACAGAGAGTACGAGTATGAACATTCTGATTCGAAGCATGAGAGGGGGGAAAGAGAAAGGAACTATGGTGTTGTAGATGCAGAAGATAGTCGTGGGTGGCCTGATCAGTCCGAGCATGGACATGGGCGTCCAGAAACTGATCATGATCGTGGGCATTATGACTATTATGGAAATCAAGGTCGGGGGCAATATGACAATCCTGAAAAGCCGGGGGATTATGATCGTTACAGAGAATATGACCGTGATAAGGATCACTATGATCAAATGGACGATGATGGTTATGCTTATGACCGTGCTGCATCTGAGCCACAAGACAGAGATTACTGCCGCTCTGATAGATCTCTTTCCCGTGAATACGAGTATTGAGACTCATGACCAACCCAAGTATGCAAATGCCCACATGACAATGTGACAGATCTCATAATACATGTTTCTCTTGGTTGTCAGTTGGAATTCTTAGACCAGATTGTTTTACTATCGTATAATGGTGGATTGCGTAATATTTCGTATGCTTTTCATATCTGGAACTTTTGAATTTATTTTGTCATGTTCAAGTTGGGCTGGATTTCCCAGAAAACTCGTTTCTAGACTTTTGATGTGATTTCTGCTGTTGTATTTGACTTTGGATCTTTTGAACTTTATTCGATATGCTTGTTGTTATTTTTATTTCATGCGCAGGTGCTTTGATTTGAAAGCCAGTTTTTGCCAGATAGGAAAAAGTAAACTGAAAATGGTGTATAAAGTGTGCCAAAAATAGAACTTTGCTCTTACTCACTTAAATTATGTCATATTCCAATATCTAGTTTAACTACTCAAGAGTCCAAAACTTAAATGCGGGCCTTAAAATCTCGTCGTCGTACTAATTGTCTCAACAACATAGGCTTCTCTTTTGAACATAAACAATATATTCTATAAATGTGGTTGCGTAAGTAGGATGCCACTATGTATCAAAATACTCGCCTACACCTTCGTATGCCTTCTCGGGGCCCTGCTCGAAAAGTGCCGGAGCTTCCTTGGTTCCCCGCCTACCATTGTCATTTGTTGCTATGACAGAAACAATCTTATCTTTGATGCAGTTCTCAACAATATCCTTTTCATGTTCCGGAGTTGGCAGCCCAAGTAGAGAAAAACATTCTCTTTTGAAGTTCAAGTCTAGCGAAGACATGATCAAGCCTGAAATTGTTTTGGCAAGATCGGGTGCATAATTGCATATCTGCATGAAAAATTCAAATGAGACTTCTACAGTTCAACAACCATCATAAGGGATGAGAATTCATGTAAAATTGAAGCACTATTATACGAGTTGTAGTTATTACAATGACATTGTTTTTAAAATCACTCTCCTTTCAATCAATTTGCTAGTTCTACCAAAATCATATGAAACATTTGTTTTTAAAATCACTCTCCCTTCATCAACTCTGAAGAGTGGATGTTACATTCTTTGCACCTAAAAGTTTGAGTAACTGTAACTGATGCTAGAGAAACAGATCAAATTACCTTAAATAACTCAAGTTTGTCTTTGGATTCTTTGACCTAGAATGCAAGTAAACATACCATCTTTATCGTACCTTGACAGCACGCTCACTGAGTAATGTTCCTGCATTCCTCTTCTTCAGGTCAGACAATGCAAGCTTGAGAGCTTTCCTGGTAAGGTACCTATCAGTTCTGTTACTGTGCGAGCAAGGCAATGTCCTGGCACCATGTTGAGGAAAAACGAGGACTATACATATGCATTAATGGCATGTTTGGTAGGGGTGATAACTCATCTAGGGATGGAATTTTATGAAAGAGAATGTTTGTAGTTTCTTGCAATATTTATGAAGTAAGAATAAGTTGCATATATTTCTCCTGAGGATATTGTTTATCATATATGTGGAGTGCAATATCAATGTGCGAGCACGGGGGTAAATTTTCCCACTCTAATATTGTGATGCCATCTTGATCTCCAACACTTTTTAGAACTAATCCATAATTTTTCCAGTCAATGCTGTTCAATGCTTCAAGAGATGATTGTGGCATTGAGCAGGGTGAGAAATCTTTGAAGTACAAGACCTAGAGACAAGAAAGAAAACTGTTAAACATAATACCGAAGTACTACATATATTCAGAAGTTTATTTCTCATCTTTGCCAAAAAAAACAGCCCTTGTAAGGGGAGAATGACCTCTGTTCTACGGCCATAGAATCTGGAGCAGGAAGGCTGGTCCAACATTGATACATTGCTGATGATGATTACAACTTCCATCACCTGGCCTGAGTTTTGGTGGTTTTCTCTGCTACAAGCTACCCCAGAACCAACTTTGAGATTCTTCCTGAAAATTTTGCAAGAACCAATTTGACTTATGGATCAGTTCCAGATGAGGTGGTAATTTTATGGAACTGTAATGCATATGCTAAGGTTGACAAACCATTTGAACAAGACAGCATGACCATTTGAACTGTAATGCATATGCTAATTCTCTTGCTGAGATGAATGGCTAGATCTATTGCTGAAGTGAAAACATAAAAGCTCAAACAAGAGAGAGTATATTAAGGATGTTTACTTTTGATGATTAGCCTAGATAAGTAAAAATAAAAATAATATAGGCTAATCCTTTGTTAACTTTGAAGGAGTGGAGTTCTGGTATATCCTATGGCCATTGACAACTTCTAGTTTGACTAATATCCTATTGAAAGGTGGGATTGGAAAATTCCTAGTAATGAGGATTTAAAGTACACAAACATCTATCTTACTAATCATGAAAAGTAAACAACCCCTACAGAAACGTATGTAGCCTGAGGAGATGTAAATTATTCGTGCACAAGGGGAAGAAGGGTTAAAGCAAATTCTCCCGAGTCAGGCAGTAAATAAAAAATCTTATGTATTGCTTTTAACACCACAGATAGATAGTCAGCAATATCAAAAAGTTACTGTTGAATTAGAGATGGCATGTGTATTCTTAAGCATAAACCTTAATTTTTGGAGGATATACTTTTCATAAGGGTGGATTGTTTCAGACTATCTAATTAAAAAGTTTCCACATTTTCAAATATCTCAATCAGTTTCTCCCTTAAGTGCAGAAACATCTCAAGTCAAGTTGTAGGATGATATTGAACTTTAATCATTAGAACAGACCCAGTTGAGAAGCAAGAGTGACAAGCTTCGGAAAGTTTGTTCCCATGCTTGGAAACATATTCTTCTAGTCCCAACGTCAGGTTGTAACTATTCACATCATTCGTAGCTTGGATGCTGCATGCATTTTGCAGAAGATATGATTTTGCACCACCACCAGATTCAACTATCAGTTCAATAGCAATCTTCTGTATAGAACAAATGACAAGCATGTTAGCATATGAACTACCATAAAATAGATTGCAGAAATTAAAACTACAGTGCTACTCTACCATTTAGTGTTTGGATTAACATTCTTTAAGAGATGACTTTAATTTTATGCATCTATAATGTTTTTATCGAATAGACTTCATACTCAATTATTATTCTAAGATCATTATGGACAATAATGCTTACACGTACTAAATGTGAACGAGGGTAAAAGCAATGATTTGGAAAGGTTCAATGGATATGGATATTTCATGTATATACCTAATGATCAGTGTGAACATAGTAGTTTGGCTAAATGTCCGATTCCTAATTTCACAGCCATTGCTTCTAGTGCAATATTACACACCATTTTTAGAAGTAATGGAAGAAAATTAGAAAAGTATATATGAATAGAACAGTACATGAAACACAAAGAAGGTAAAAAGGTTATCCGAACTTACAAATGCTTTTAGAAGAAGAATCTGCATACAAACATAATGGAGTGAGCTGACTATGAGCAATAAGTAATTCAGTAAGACTCCACTTGAACAGCATATATGAGGAGGTATGTACCTTTTGAAGATAGAGGTGTAACATTGTTACAAGACCATCAGTTTCTTCATAAAGGGATAATGATACTTCAGTTCCACTGAAAATTAAACCAAAAGTAAATATGTTTGCATGGTAGACAATACATTAGACACGCGAAAGAGGTAAAAACAGATTGCCTGAATTTTGCACCACTCTTTGTTACTGATGGCAGTCTCACCAGTCTTCTTGAGGCAACAACTTCTTTTAAGTCAAATTTTAAGTGATGTATTTCTTTGTCAGAGCTCCCTTCAGTGAGAAAAATCGATTAAGGTTGGGACTAATGGAGAACAGTTAGTGATCCATCTAGTTTCTGTTCAAATTTTTAAATTTAAAGATTTACTGCATCCTTGCAGTTTCATTTGAAAATATAAGTGAAATGTGGACCACTCAATTCATTAACGCCTTTCGCAATCTACAATTTTCTACTAGGCTGATTGTATGTCAGTGTCCATGAAAGCAATTATTAGTCTAATGACAAATACTAAGTCATAGACACAAATGCTAAGTGAAACTTACTTGTGGTCATTACAGAAAGAAGCCCATCTGCAAAATATGACATCAGTTATCAGTTATGAGACCATTATCGTAATATAGTGGCAAAATGATGGAAAATGTTTAGTTTAGAAGTGTGTAGCCAATAGTTCTACATCAGTAACACTTTTACCATGCAGATATCAGTACTGACCAAACCAATCAGAAGCTGCCCTCTCACCTTTAATTTCTCAGTAAGACCAATTCCAGAGGAGAATGACAAGTGATATAATTAAACAGATATACTAAGATCTACACTAATCAAATGGATTGGTATTAACTAGTTTAAACAATGTTAATCTACTTGATATGAAGCATGAGAAAAGTTCCCCTTGAACATGAGGAACATGTGATCAAAAGTGCTTCACTCACCCCATTTACCAGACAAAACAGTGTTGTTTTTGTATTCAAATTGACTAAATTCCTCCAAAATGTTCCCAGTGCCTGTATCAGAAACTGTTGAAGCAGAAATCAGAATGTTGAATTAAACAGTCTAGAGATCGATGCTCTGCTCATAAACATTTTAATCATTCACAGTTCTACTCATAACATTCTGGAATTCTTCAACAGTCTAGAGATCGATGCTCATAATTATTTTAATCATTCACAGTTCTACTTTTAACAACAAATTTAAAAATGATACTCCTAAAACACAATTAAGTACTGAGTAATTCTTCTCTTAGCGTAAGTGTGAGAAACTATGTTGTGCAGAATGAGAAACCGAAATATTAGGAGATGAATAAGTGCCTGAAATTAGAACTGAAGATCGCGTGGGTTTAATCGACACCGATAATCTGCATAGATCGTCTAACATGCGGCATCTCCGGAATGCAGAAGAAATAAGCTGCAAAAATCAAGTTGAAGATTGATTAGATCTGAGATTCCTAAAAAGCAAAACAGAATGCAATTGAGAATTTGCGCGTACCAAATTCAGTATGTCCTGCACTGAATTTACCTCCATTTGTGGTGAGAGAGAATGCCCGCGCAAATTGTTGGTGAAAAACCCGCAGAGAGATTCTTATGTTTTACTGCAAAGTTGATCAGCAAGTTTGGCCGCAGTCGTTGCCTAATTTCAATTTATATTAATTTCAAATTTAAAAAATAGAAACGAAAATATGCAAATTAGAATTCTTATAATTATTCATTTTTCGCAAACTAAAATTAGAGATTACATGCAAATAGTTGAAGAGTCTGTTTTTACTTTTGGATAAAATTTGTGCGATGGACCACAAAAATATAGCGACGGTGAAAATAATACTTGTACTACTCTACTTATTTACACTATAATGATTCATTGGCATGAATCCATGAGTTATAAGCACTCTATCTTCTTTCTTACCCTAAGGTCATCCGCATCCATGTCTCAATACTGTCTTATCCCTTCACCATTTATGAGTCCCACTGCACTTTTACCCCATCTCTTAACTAAGACACAACACCTGCATCCATTCATCTCTTAATCATCTCATTCTTTAACTATTCATTCAATTTATTTATTTTTTATTTCCAACAAATTCAATTAATAAAAACACATTTTATTGAATAAAACAAAATTACAATTTAAAATCTTAAAAAAATAAAAAAAAACACATAATTAAAATCTAAAAAAAATAAAAAAGACATAATTTAAAATACTAGAAATTAAAAATTGCACATTTAAATTTTAAAAACTACTCCGCCGACGAATCATGTGTGTGTAGAGTGTTATTTATAGATGAATGTGAAAAAAAAACTGCAATAAAAACGACTGAAAAAACGGTCAATTTTTTTTTTAATATTTTTTGTTTTTTTTTTAAAAATAGTTACAAATACCCTAAAATCGACGCCCACTCGCAGAGCCGACGAGTGGGCATCACGCCCCAACCGCTGCTCGCCACGTGGCCGACGCGCGTGGCGAGACAGCCTGCCAATCGCCCCTCCGGCCCTCTCTCCTGGCTACGAGATGAGACCGAGCTTCCACATCGGTGTCTCGATGCGGTCTCGTCTCGCCGAGACGAGACCGAGCCTGCATCGAGACACCGATGCGAATGCTCTAACAAATATTCCCTCCAAAAGTGGTGCAAAGAAAATAGGAGAGCATTTTTTTTGCCTTTTGTTTTACGTAATTCTTTTTTTTATTATTATAATTAATAAATTTTAACTTGAGATAAATAAATTCTAGTTCAAACCTGGTGAGCCTCATTCAAATTAGATGCATCATAATTTGTACTCCATCTGTCCCATTTAAGATGTCCATTCATTTTTCACATGTGTTAATGTAGAAGATAGTCTCTTCCATATTATTCTCTCTGTTAGTTTAATTTTCCTCCATTTTAACTATTTATTTATGATTTTTACAAAACATGTGCGAAATACGAAAAGAGTCATCTTTACTGGAACTGAGAGAGTACCTATGTGAATAATTATTCGCAAAATATGAATTTCGAGTTAAAAAAAATAGTATGATAATAATAGTATACTACTACCTCCGTCCACGAAAATTTGTCCCACTTTTCCATTTCCGTTCGTCCCCCAAAATTTGTCCCATTTCACTTTTACCATTTTTGGTAGTGGACCTCATATTCCACTAACTCATTCCTACTCACATTTTATTATAAAACTAATACTTTAAAAGTAGGACCCACATCCCACCAACCTTTTCAACTCACTTTCCATTACATTTCTTAAAACCCGTGCCCGGTCAAACCGGGACGAATTTTCGTGGACGAAGGTAGTAAATTTTTAAAAACATGCTTAAGAGCATCAACACTAGCAACAACTCAACCTAAAATTTTCCTACCACATTATCATGTCTTTCCCACAGCTTAGTCAATACGCTAGCCTTCATACATGCCAGCCTATAGGGCTGGGTCGATACATTATATCGTATCGAAAATTTTGTATCGTTATCGTATCGAAAATATCGATACGAAAGAATTTCATATCGTTATTGTACCGAAAGTTTCGGTATGGAAAAAACATATACTGTTACCGTATCAAAATTTCGGTATATCGTAACGAACTTCGGTATACCGTTCTGAAAGGTATATCGAAATTTCGTACGATATACCAAAATTTTATATCATTTCGAATACCTGTATACTGAAAAATATAATTTCAAAACTGAAAAATATAACAAATTTATAATTTCAACACAATGAAATAAACATTGTTCACGTCTCCATCTAACACAAAAAAAATACCATAATCAAGTCAATTCCGAACAAAATACATTACAATAATTAGCAAAAATTATCAACATCTTGATCTTGAGCACCAAACCCTTCATTTTGTTGAAACCATGTAGAAATATTAACCTACATAAATTCAATAAATATTTTTTACATATATAAATAAATTAAATAGATATCTATTTATGATTTTAAATTTTTAATCTTAAAAAAATAAATTATACTCCCTCCGTCTCATAGTAGATGTCACATTTAGGAGATGAAACGGGATTTTAGCAGATGTTATTTTGTGTGTTAAGTGGTGAGAGAAAGTATAATTTTAGAGCATCCGCAGCGGTCGTCCTCGCCGACAGACGCCGTCCGTGCCTCTGGCAAGGACGCTGCTGCGCGCCGTTGCATGTTGTCCGACCGTGCCAGCGGCAGGGCGGTGCTCTTAAATAAGAGCACGCCCGTGCCGCTGAGCAGGCTTACGTGGCGGACCTACTTTTACTCCCTGTCCTTAGGCAAGAGCACAACACCTACACCCATGCTCTTCCGCTAGGACAAGCTCAAGGATCCCACCATTCTATTATTCAATTTGAATACTTCAATACTAAAAACATTTCTACAATATAAAATTACATTAAAATATAAAAAATACATAATTAAATCCTAAAAAATAAATTACATAATTAAAATCCTAAAAAATAAAAATACATAATTAAAATCCTAGAAAATAAAAAAATACATAATTAAAATTCTACAAATTAAAAATTACATAATTAAAGACTAAAAAATTGAAAACGGATATAATTTATTGGGAAGTAGGAATTTTTTATTATTTAAAAACGATTTTTTTAACTAATTTTGATTTTTTTTTTACAAAAAAAAAAACAAAATTGCCAACGACATCGCAACCCGCCACGTAAGCCTGCTCAGCGGCACGGGCGTGCTCTTATTTAAGAGCACCGCCCTGCTGCTGGCACGGTCGGACAACATGCAGCGGCGAGCAGCAGCGTCCTTGCCAGCGGCACGGACGGCGTCTGTCGGCAAGGACGACCGCTGCGGATGCTCTAAAATTATACTTTCTCTCACCATTTAACACACAAAATAACATCTCCTAAAATTTCATTTAATCTCTTAAATGTGACATCTACTATGAGACGGAGGGAGTATAATTTATTTTTTTAAGATTAAAAATTTAAAATCATAAATAGATATCCATTTAATTTATTTATATATGTAAAAAATATTTATTGAATTTATGTAAGTTAATATTTCTATATGGTTTCAACAAAATGAAGGGTTTGGTGCTCAAGATCAAGAGGTTGATAATTTTTGCTAATTATTGTAATGTATTTTGTTCGGAATTGACTTGATTATGGTATTTTTGTTTGTGTTGGATGGAGACGTGAACAATGTTTATTTCGTTGTGTTGAATTTATAAATTTGTTTTATTTTTCAGTTTTGAAATTAGATTTTTTGGTATACAGGTATTCGAAATGATATAAAATTTTGGTATATCTTATGAAATTTCGATATACCTTTCAGAACGGTATACCGAAGTTCGTTACGATATATCGAAATTTCGATACTGTAACAGTATATGTTTTTTCCATACCGAAACTTTCGATACAATAACTGTTAGAGTTTGTATACTAGAAATCATGTTTCGAGTGATTGAATACTGTAAAACTCTTATTTTATTTTCCAATAAATTAAACAGATTTTTTTGTCATAATGTTGATATGTTTTACATTTAATGGATGTTAATGCATGTTTAAATGTATAAGTTAACTTAACAAAGTCTAAGTCTTTGTTTTAGTAGACCGGTTGTGGGCGTCGTCCACTTTAAGGTAACACGGTCAGTTCTAAACAAAGAAAAAGATGAATTTCACAACCTAGTTGGAATTTGACTATCCATCGAGAAAGGTTGCAATGTTAGTCTCGCATATTTCTAAGCCTTACTAAAATAAGATGACATTGGTGTGGTATAGCACTGAACGGATCTAACAGCAAGACTTGTCCTTAGGCTATCTACTGAAAGGCGAGGTCTTAATAAATATTTGTTTCTTAATCAATGTAGGTTAGCATTGAGCATACGGTATTGATTATGCATTACTTTGACTTATCAAAAGGTGCGGGTTTTTCGTAACCCAATTATCCTGATATATTGGGTAGTGGTGATCAATATCTAGCGGTGCTAGGATTGCTATTATATTAAATCGTGCGCGAGCTGAGTCTCGTTTGATAATGTCCTCAAGAGGAGCGCGAAACAAGGTTTCATTATTCGGAACCTAGCTAGTTGGAGTTTAATTACTCTATGAATAATAAATAAGCGTTTCATGCTAAGTCCACTCTTGGAATTAATAAGAAGTTAATTAATTAAGTCAATAGCAGACATTAATTAATTAATGGACATTTTAATCTTAAGCGCGGGAAATGAAAGTTAAACGGAAACCCGAATTACTTGTAATTTCGGATTTGGATGGGGAGAGCTCAATATTACTTCTGTAGTGGCTGCTCGTAATATTCCAATTATAACTTATATTAAATTGTGGGTTCAATTTAATTAATAAAAAGTAAATTGGATGAGCCAATATCCAAAACCTTCCATAGATCTCTGTCTGGGCCCAAAAGAAACTTAATACAAATAGGAGAATAAAGGAGACAGAAATAACACAATTTTATTTCATAAAATTTTCGAAATTTTTTGGCCCCCCTTTAGCTGAAGGAGATTTCGAATTCCACTCCTATTCCCAAAAGGATTTCTTCTGTCTTCTTTATTTAAGTCCTAGTATTCTAGTAAGATCAACCCACACTGATATTAATACAGTTCGGGAACCAGAGAGAAGATTTGTGGTCTAGTATTCAAAGCATCACGTGGAGAAGGAGCTAGCCATCTTCAATTCTTTGGAGAATTAATTAGGTGTTTTTCTGCTCCGTAGAAAAGCATGTTTTAGGTTTCAATATTCTTAAAGCATGATTAATTCAAGTTATGAACATGATACATGTGATAATTACGCGAATAGATTTTGTCTAAATAATCTGCTAAATAGATCTGATTATAATGTGATTTATTGATGTGATTAATAATTGTAAAATTATGATAATCAAGTTCAACACCGCTTCCGCTGCCGGTTCCATCAATAACGATATGAAATTCTTTCGTATCGATATTTTCGATATTTGTTTTATTTCCTTTTTTTCCAAAAAAGGAAATGTGATATCTTTTGTGGGACAAACTAAAAAGGAAGTGTGACATCTACTATGAGACGGAGGGAGTATTATTATTATTATAATCGGTATAAACGGTATACCGATAATATATAAAACGGTATACCGCAGTATAAGAAAATTCATATCGTAATCTTATAAAAAACTTATGATACAGTATTGTATGGTACCAAAAATTTCGGTATAATGAAAATTCGATATTTTTCGGTACGATACGATCGATATACCGTTTTTTCAGTATATTTACCCAGCCTGCCCTAGCTGTCTCATTTAATTCATTTTATCAAATTAACAAATATTCCCTTCGTTCTACAGTAGTGGAAACGTTTCTTTTTAGCCCGCGATTTAAGAAAAATTATATTAAATGAATTAAATAAAAGAAAAATAAAGTAAGAAATGAAAAATGTAAAAAGATTAAGAGAGAATAAAATGAAAAATAATAAAGTAAAAAAGAAGAAATTTATTAACTGTGAAAAATGAAATGACTTAAACTATAATAAAACATGCTCCAAAAAAAAATGACAAAATGACTTCCTAACTGCGAAATTGAGGGAGTACGAAATTAAAAGAAAAAATGTACGCAATTAAATGCCATCAATAATAAACACTTAATTAAATGCCATAAAAAATGTGCCCAGATTCCTAACTTTAATTGAAAATAACGCAGAGCACACAAACCTTGCTCTCGCGGCTCACCGGTCGCAATAGGCGCCCAGCCGCTCTAAATAGGATTGTGTCACCACCGTATTCTCGTGTACCGGCAGGATTGCGTCTTTCATCTTCTGACTACTTCAACACTAACTATTTTAAAAAAATATACTTCCTCTGTCCCCGAATACTTGACACGGTTTGCACGGGGTTTTAAAAATGTAATGGAAAGTGTGTTGAAAAAGTTGGTGGGATGTGAGTCCTACTTTTAAAGTACTCCCTCCGTCCCAATAAATATGAAACGTTTTGCTTTCAGCACATGATTTTGATGTAATTGTTGTTTTGTGAGTTAAAGAAGAGAGAGTAAAGTAAGAGAGTGGGAAGAAAGTAGAGATAAAGTTATTTCTATTTTAAGAAATGTTTCATTTTTAATGGGACAACAAAAAAGGGAAGAGTTTCATTTCTAGTGGGACGGAAAGTATTAGTTTTATAATAAATGTGAGTAGGAATGAGTTAGTGGAATATGGGGTCCACTACCAAAAATGGAAAAAGTGAACTGTGTCAAGTATTCGGGGACTGACTGAAATAACAAACTGTGTCTAAGTATTCGGGGACGGAGGGAGTATATTTTGTAGGTGTTGGAACAGCTTAGTGGCCAAACCCCTGTTTTCTCCAAGGGTAATATTCTCATACCTGTTCTACTTTAGTTTTCTGTCTCTTACTACTCCCTCCATCCCACATTTGAAGTCACTTATTGTTATGGCTCGGATTTTAAAAAAGAATTGAAGTGTGTAATAAATGAAATGAGATGGTGGAGTATGTAATAAATGAAGTGAGATGGTAGAGTGTGTAATAAATGAAGTGAGATGATGGAGTTGGTTGAAGGTGGGTCCCTTTTGACTTTTGATTTTTGTTGTGATTTATTTTAATATAGATAATGACATTTTTATGTAATTTTGACGAAGAATGAGGTAAAATTGTATGATTCTAAAAGTGACTCTTAAACCGGGACAGACTTTTATGGCAAAAAGTGACTCTTAATTTGGGACGGAGGGGGTATTTTATAAAGAATTTAGGCTGTAAAAGAGTTATTGAAATTGCCTTGTTGAATTGCTGTACAACATTAACTGAAATCGTGAAGGCTATGAATTTTTGTATACATACGTGATATTCACTTGAAAACTTCATTCACCGACTATCAACTATGGATATTGCAATAATCATAATAGGGGCACCTATTGGAGCCGAAGCGCCGCAGGGAAGGACCCCGATATGTCGAATACACGGGATGGGTTGTGGAATCGTATCTGCGAGAGCTACGAAATAATAAAGCCGCAGGGTGCGAAGTACCACAACCCCGATGAACTCCAGAAGAAATGGGATCGGATAAAGACCTCTGTCTCCAGATTCTGCGACATCTAAGTACTGGGATGCCTTTCTGGTCCTGAAGGATTCCCCCAAATTTCAGGAGGGAAGGGCTGCGAGCTTCTCGAAGCGGATGAGGCTCGGCGTCTCCGGCAACTACAGAAGCAGCGGCGTTTCCATCGACCTCAATGACGATGTCGAGGAGGAGCCCCCCTCCACATTCTCCCGCCGCCGATGTCCCCAAGGCCAGCAATCCATTATCCGAGACGCTAGAGCCTCCGGCTCCGGTACTTTTGCGTATGGATCCCGCTCGGGATTGTATGCCCCGGTGGAGGTGCTGGCCAAGAACTTGTTCCTCCAGAGGACGAGGCAGCTGTTCGAGGTCGCTTGAGCCTACGAGAGCTCGACCGACCCGATCACCAAGGTGGCGTACTTCGACCTCATGCGTGTACTTGGATCTCTCCCCTGAATTATCATTTCATCTATGGGATGTCCATTGTAGTTGATACATTTTCCAAAAGATCAATGTGCCTGTGTCTTCAATCCATATAGGATGCTTACTAACATAAATTACCCTACACTCGCTTACATAATTTGTAAGATTAAACTTGCTTTAAGTTGCAACTTAAAATGGAATAGCATTTTTAAAAACATTAAACTAAGCGAACAAAGATACTCTTCTTAGGTTGAGTTGAGGTTGAGGTGTAGATCTTGTTCAAGAGATGAATAATGCTCGGACTAGTGTTAATAGAAGGGGCATTTGCCTAAAAAAAATCCTAAACTTTAATCAAATTCTGATTTTGTATGTCAATTTTACAATCTACTTATATACTCCCTCCGTCTCCCATTAGGAGTCACACTTTGACCGGACACGGGTTTTAAGAAATATAAAGAAAAGTTGGTTGAAAAAGTTAGTGGAATGTGGGATCCATGTTTTTATATTGATTTTAAAATAAAATGTGAGTGAATTGAGTTAGTGGAATATGAGACCTATTGACTATTTATGGTAAAAATAAAGTGTGACTCTTAATTGGGGACAGACCGAAATAGAAAAGTGTGACTCTTAATCCCCTGACGGAGGGAGTATCATCAAACTACAAATTGGATATATGATTTTGCAACTAATTAAGATTTTGGTGATGAAAGGTTTGATGATTTCCTTATGTAACACACTTGAATTGAGTGACATTTTAATAAAAAAAATATTTGGCATTTTTTTGGGAACAAAATTATTAGAAGTCAAAATTCAAAAATAATTCGCAGCCCTAATCGATTAGTGATGTATTTGCATAAAATAAAAAAGAAGCCGAAACAGTCATTTTGAGAATATAAGGCATGTCCATTAAATTTGATTATCTTTCGATGAACACGATCTTTGTTTCAACTCACAAAATTTCCCCATAAACTTCTCCTCATGGCAATCCTACACTACAATCTAAGGTGTCGCTCAATTATTTTGACAGTAATATAGCAGGATACAATACATGGCAATTAAAAATTGAATCATAACAACAAGAAACCGAAACGATCATTTTGAGAATATAAAGTGTATGTCCATTAAATTTAATTATTTTTTAATGAAGACGATCTTTGTTTCAAACTCAAAAAATTTCCCCATAAACTTCTTCCCATAAACTTCTTCCCATCTCAGTCCTGCACTATAATCTAAGGTGCCGTTCGGTTGTTTTCTCAATATTATAGCAAGAAACAATACATGACAAAAACAAAAATTTGAATCATGACAACAAGATCTTGTTTGATTGAAAAGATAACCTTATATATACGACATCTTTTGGGAATATGCAATAGAGATAGACAAGTTGAAGAATAGAAGAAGTAATTGTTCGAACGATTTTGCATATACTCCCTCCGTCCCCCATTAGGAGTCACACTTTGACCGGACACGAGTCTTAAAAAATGTAAAGAAAGTTGGTTGAAAAAGTTAGTGGAATGTGAGACCCATTTATTTATATTGGTTTTATAATAAAATGTGAGTGAATTGAGTTAGTGGAATGTGAGACCTACTTACTATTTATGGTAAAAATGAAGTGTGACTCTTAATTGGGGACGAACCGAAATGGAAAAGTGTGACTCTTAATCGGGGACGGAAGGAATAATATTTTGGAGAAACTAAATAGATTTTGATTTTTGAGTACGTGAATTGAACAAGATTTGCAACATCGATGTATATACTCCCTGTGTTTTACTGCAAAGTTGATCACAAGTTTGGCCGCAGTCGTTACCTAATTTTCAATTACTCCTATTAATTTCAAATTTTAAAAATTAGATTTCTTATTCTTAATTCAATTTAATGAATTTTTTTTAAACTAAAATTAGAGATTACAAGCAATAGCTAGTTGAAGAATCTGTTTTTACTTTTGGATAAAATTTATGCGAGGGACCACCAAATTATTCAATTATCCTTCTCTTCTAAGTAAATGCCCCAAAAAATTGCGACGATGAAAATAATAATTGTACTACTCTACTTAAGTGAAAAAAAGATGATGCAGTGTTAGTGGTAGATCATTCACAATCCACGTCTTCCGCCATATTTTCATTTCCCTCATTTTCAGCATCATTTCACCAACTCTTTTAGTGGGACGTTTACCCTATTTATTTCAAGAAAGCGCCTATAATGATTCATTGGTATGAATCCATGAGTTATAAGCACTTTATCTTTTTTCACGCCCTAAAGTCTTCTTTTAGTCTTAAAAGCATCTCCAAGAAAAATGGTAAATGAAAAGACAAAGAGAAATAACTATCATATTTATTTATTCTTCGTAAAATTTCATGTTTCAACAGATGGGATATTTGAAGAGGTATTATACCTTTTTTTTATAGAAAGTATCTTTACCTCTTTTTGGTAGAAAAATAAAAAAATTATTATTTTTATTTTCCTTTTCAATTTATCTTCTTTTCTTTTAAAAAATTAAATAAGAAATATACCTTTTCAATTTATTTTTCAAATACTCCCTCCAATAGCTCTTTGGATATACTCTAACAAATACTCCCAATAGAGGTGAAAAGAAATTGCCATAGTTAATATTGAATGAACCAAAACAGAAATTGCCATAGCTTTTTTTAGCCCTTAATTCGTTTTAATTCATGTTTTTATTATAGTTAACAAATTTTAACTTGAAATAAATAAATTCTAGTTAAAACAAGCTGAGCCTAATTCAAATTAGATTCATCATAATTCGTACATTCAGACGTGAATAATTAATCGTAAAATATGAATTTTGAGTTAAATAATATTATATCCATCCCTAAAGAATTAACACGAGATTTAATGTAAAATTGATAAAGTAAGAGAGATGTAGAAAGAAAAAGAAATTAAAGTGTTGTTAGTGGGGAATGAGTCACACTTCATTAAAGAAAAAATAGTTTCCAAAATTAGAAAGTGCATATTCTTGTGGGGCGGAGGGAGTAGTACAAAATTTTTAAAAACATGCTTAAGAGGAGCATTAGCAATAGCAACATCCCAACCACATCTCAATCTAAAATTCTTCATGTCACATCATCATGCCCTTTCCATAGTCTAACTGATGCTACATCCTCCTTCGTACAACACAACCTAACCCTCTTGTTTAATTTATTTTTTCAAATTAACAAATAATTCCTTCGTTCAACAGTAGTTATTGCATTTCTTTTCGGCACGTGATTTAAAAGAAATTGTGTTAAGTAAGCTAAATAAAAAAGAATAAAATAAAAATTGTAAAAATTAAAAAGATGAAGATAAAATAAATAAGATAAAGAAAAATTAGAGATAAGAAATTTATTGACCTTTGTCAATAAAAGAAATAACTTCACTAAGATATGGCAAAAATGACTTAACTAATTAATTTGACAAACATAGAAAAACATATTTTATTAAAATAAAAAATGTACTAAAATAATAAACACTTAATTAAATTCCGTAAAAATGTGCACAAATTCTTATTATTTTAAATTGCGGCACGATTTCCCATTTGTTTGAGTGTTTTGGGCTCTTCTTCTTCCTCAAAAATCCCTCCTTGGCTCGCCAGTCGCAATAGATTATGAAACATTCCAATCATCTCTCCAGCATCCACAATAGCGGACGTCCGTCCGTCCGGGACGTCCGCTATTGCGACGGACACGGACGTCAGGGGCGGACGAGAAGGGTTCATTCTTCCCCAATTTCATTTTCATTCTTCCCCAATTTCATTTCCCTCTCAACACCTTCAGCGGCGGCACCATCTCCCACCACTCCCAAACCGGGAAATCAAAGTTTAGAAACTCGTCCTCAACATCACAGTCGGCGAGACCGGAGCTGCTAAGGTACAGCGTCGCCACCGTATTTTCGTCGCCAAACCCCTGTTTTCTCCAAGGGTACTATTCTCATACCTGTTCTACTTTAGTTT
Organism: Salvia hispanica; assembly: GCF_023119035.1. Taxonomy (NCBI): domain Eukaryota; kingdom Viridiplantae; phylum Streptophyta; class Magnoliopsida; order Lamiales; family Lamiaceae; genus Salvia; species Salvia hispanica. The sequence goes on from NC_062967.1 coordinate 51,344,649, forward strand.
TCTGTTTCTTACTACTCTTTTGTAAAGAATTTAGGCTGTAAAAGAGTTATTTGTTGAATTGCTGTACATCATTAACTGAAATTGTGAAGGCTATGAATTTTTTTATACATACTTTAAACCTTAATTCGCCGGCTATCAACAATGGATATTGCAATAATCATAGTATGGGAGGCGAAGCGCCGCAGCGAAGGGGCTGTCCGCTAATTTTGAATTTTTTATTTTGTTGCATTTTATTCACCCCTCTCATTTCTTCCATATAAATTTTCTTTGTAGATATAATGAATCACCATAGCGACAGCGATAGCAATTCCCCGAACACTGCCAAATCAAAGTATCCCAGCGGCAGGGCGCAGTTTCCCGGCGGATTGTCCCAGTCCAAGTTTGGAGGTGGCGGCGGGTCTCAGTTCCCTAGCGCCGGAGGGGGAAATGTCGGCGGCAGAAACGCTGGCGGCGAGTACGGCATGGGAGGCGGCGGTGGTTTTGGCGGGTTCCCCGGCGGGAACCAATTCCCTGGGGGGTTTCCTTCATTTCCCGGGGGCTACATTCCGGTCTCGTGGCCGTACTCTCCGTTCCAAGGCGGAGGTGGTAGATTCGGAGAGACAAACGCCGGCGGCGGGTTTGGCATGGGAGGCAGCAGCGGTTTTGGCGGGTTTCCCGGCGGGAACCAATACCCTGGGGGGTTTCCTTCATTCCTCGGCGGCTACATTCCGGTCCCGTGGCCGTACTCTCCGTTCCAAGGGGGAGGTGGCGGGTTCCCTTCCTTCGGCAGTGCCAACGCCGGTGCTGGCAGAATGGTAACCCCCCAAACGCCGTTTGGGGTCAATGTCTATCGGCCCAACATGGACATAATGGATTTAGGTATTTCTCCGTGCAGGGTAGAGAATCCTCAGCCGAAGGAGAAGGGGACTGGAACGGGCGGGTGTAGGGGGAGGGAGAAGGGGAAGGGAGTTGCCGGCGAGTCGTCACAGGCTGCGGGTCAACCTAAGAGGAAGGTCTACACCCCTGAGGAGTCCACTGCTCTTGCGAAGTGTTGGGTCTCTGTCGTGGAGGATATGTTGAATAATCCGACACGGGATGGGTTGTGGAATCGTATCTGCAAGAGGTACGAAGTAATAAAGCCGCAGGGTGCGAAGTACCACAGCCCCGAAGAACTCCGGAAGAAATGGGGTCGACTAAAGACCTGTGTCTCCAGATTCTGCGACATCTACGAGAACAACACCCGTTCGATGACCAACGGCAGGACCATGGACGACGTCAGAGAATTGTTGATAAGGCAGTACGGCCACGCCCAATGTGGGCTTTATTCGCCTTTTAAGTACTGGGATGCCTTTCTGGTCCTGAAGGATTCCCCCAAATTTCAGGAGGGGAGGGCTGCGGGCTTCTCGAAGCGGATGAGGCTCGGTGTCTCCGGCAACTACAAAAGCAGCGGCGCTTCCATTGACCTCGAGGACGATGTCGATGTGGAGCCTTACCCAGTTCCCCGCTGCCGGCGTCCAATGGACCAGAAAACAGCGATGCGGATGTCGAGAAGAGCTTCAAGCCGGTGCTCGGAAGTCCAGTCTACAGCTCCCAGTTCGAAGTTAACCAATGCCGTTCGTATCAAGCACCTGTTTGACTTCATCATGCAGTGGAACCAAGCAACCGATCCCAAATTCAAGAAATATCTGGAGAGCGTTATCAAGCAGATGAAGCGCAATTTGGGGATGAGTGTCGACGACGATGAGCCCGTAGCCGGGGATGCCGCTGGGGATGGTGGAGAGGACTCCGACGAGTGAGCCGGGCCGCGTGTTCAAGCTTGAAGATGGAAGTTTTTATTTATTTATTTTCGTAGACGCTTTTTTTAATTGTAGTACTATGTTTTTATTTTATTTAATTTAATTATGTTTGAACTTTCTCCATTTTTTGTCCAATTTAATTTTGTAAAAGTCATTTTATATTTGCTGGGCTAGGCTGTGTGAAGGACATGATGAGATGGCAGGAGGAGTTTTAGGCCGGACTATTTCTATGCGGTGGCTGGAACAATCCTAATGTGGATACTTAGTGAATCACTCAAAGTGGCTCAACACGTGGGCTGCCTAGGTGAAAGCTGTGAGCTTTGTTGCTAGACTGGTTTGAAATTTGTAGGAAAATTGATTATTTCAGGGAAATGAGAATGACTCGGTCCCTCACTTTAGAAAAACTAAATTACAAAATCAAATGTGAAAAAAGGTTGAAAATTGAACATCTGATATACAAGTGGCAGTTTGTTTCCATGAATGAGTCTATTATTAGATTTAGTATTGATATTCATTCTGGTCTTAAGCATGCTAGTGGCAGTAGTCCAGTGAAGCTTATAACCTATATCTACCAACACACATGAGAGCTTGTAAGATTTAGAGTTCTTGCTGAGGTTTTTTTGATATGACTTTTGGCTCTCAGTTACTGGTGAGTATGCTGATTGTGAATTGCTATTGCTAATCAATAATGACTTTACATTGCAAGTTGATTCGGATATCACACTGAGTATTGTGTTTGCATCATTCTTATCATTCAATCTCAATAGGGATGATCCTTCAACTGGTATTTATGGTATGGACTTCTATGTTGTCCTGGAGTGGCCGCCGCCGTGTTGGTATCCAACATAGGGTCACAAAGGAGGATTCAATGAAGTGGATCACATTGGTGCTTAATTTTGTCCTCTTTCTCAACGAGCAATTTTAGTTATAATAGGACATTTTGATATAAACAATCTGCATTGCTCCACCGACATTTTTTTGCTTTTCAAAATTTAGAACAAGATAATTGTATGAAGAAAATTTTCATATTTATGTTTTAGTTGGGATCTCCTCCCTGAATTATCTTTTCATTTATGGGATGTCCATTGTAGTTGATACGTTTTCCAAGAGATCAATGTGCCTGTGTTTGATTTAATTGAAAATGGTTTATAAATGCAATTTTCGCTGCTGTTACTTGTTTATTTACTAAATCTGTATTTTCAATCCATATAGGATGCTTACTAGCATTTCAAAAAGCATTAAACTAAGCGAACAAAAGATACTCTTGTTAGGTTGAGTTGAGGAAGATCTTGTTCAAAAGATGAATAATGCTCGGACTAATCAATAATTAATAAGTTATAAGAGCATCTCCAAAGAGAAAATTGAAAATATAAATGAAATAAGTTTACTTCTTAAAAAATTGAAATATATTATTCCAAAAATAACAAATTCTAAGAAAAAAAGGTATATAAAAAAGTATTATTTTTTAAAATAAAATAATAGTACTAAATACAATCGAAAATATAAAGGTATAATACTTTCTCAAATACCTCTTCATTGGAGAATGATTTTCATAAAAAGAAGACAAATATGATAATTATAAGATTTTACCTCTCCATCAGATAAATTCAAAATGGAAAAAATGAATAATATCTTCTCAAATACCTTTCCCTTGAAGAATGGTTTTTCATGACAGAAAATAAATATTATAGTCATAAGACCTTACCTCCTAAATTTACTTCTCCATCGGGAGATGCTTGTAGACTAATATGCATATTTAAAGCATGTGAGTAGGGATATCAGTGCAGCCTGCAATCCGTGGGCTGGCTCGAATAGCCCGCCAAATTTATAGGGTTCGGGCTGGAAATTTCTAGCGCAATAAAAATAAAACCTAATTAGCCCGCACTCGATTAACTCGCAACTCGTTAGGGTCAAACCCGAAAATCCGATAAAATTTTTATTATTCTATTTTTTCTAATCCTAATTCGACACATCATTGGTTAATTTTATAATATAGATAACTAAAAAAATAACTTTCAATATTATATTAAATATAGAACTTATATATTAAATTTTATTAATATATTAATTGATATATAAATTAAACACTTCAAATTCACTTAAAAAAATATTTAAATTTCTAAAACAAACACTAAAATTTCACGAAATATTTCAAATATTAGTATTTTATCATGTTTATGATTGAGATTAAACATACATCTCAAATTTATCATAATTAAATGTTTTACATTTTATGAATATAACTAATTTTTATCATTATTTATTGAATTGATTGCATGTTAATCATATTGGTAGCATCCCGATTAACCGGTTGGGTTAGCCCGAAACTTAAGCTTTTAGGGTTAGAACTGAACTTTTACAACCCGAAAGAAATTATAATCCGATTAACCCACAACCCGAGTAGGGTTGGCCCGAAACCCGATGGGCCTACCCGATTGACATCTCTACATGTCAAGTTGTTCAAATAGAGGCGCCACGTGGCAAGGAGAACGTGCCCAAATGATAACGCCATACTCTCTCCGTCCACAAAAAATAGGACACATTGTGAATGACACGATTTTTAATGTGGAATTGGTAACGTAAGAGAGAAGTAGTGTTAGTGGAATGTGTGGTCCATATTATTAATAAGAGAGAAGGAAAAATGTAAGAGAGAAGTTGTTGAAAATTTTCTTTTAGATGTGCTCTATTTTTTGTGGACAACAAGAAATGGCAAATGTATTCTATTTTTTGTGAACGAATGGAATATATTATATGACATGGTGTGCACCAGGCCACCACATGCTGCCTACGTGAATAGCTTAGCCGATTCACGAGTGATCCAATTACCCAAAATTAAATGGCGATACATTTAGGTGAATTTTGTGGTGTTTGAAGGTATCACGTATAATACTTGTGAGTTGTGAAGAAATGAAACTCATTTCAAATACTCCTAATTTATCTTACCTTTTCTTGTGACTTTTATAATTTATAGTACTATATATTGTTTATGTACTCATCATCATATGACTCTTTTCCTTCATTATACCACACAATAAGTATACATTTTTTAGATGATTTTGTTATACTAGACCAATTGTACAGAACATAGTAAAATATTCTATCTCCACGGTGGATGAAAATGATTTTTTTTTATACTTTGAAAGCTAACAATGCATGGAACTGATGACATATTGTTAGTTTTAAAAGTGACGAATTCAAGCACAAACATCACGTTTACAAAGGGGTTACTAATATATTATCACCGTCCACCATATGTTTTTAATTTTTTTTATCCTATATAAAAGATTTGCAACATCTATATATTAAAACACCCCCTCCCCCCTCCAAAATAAAATGTCTCATTTTGGGTGTTTGCGATTTTCATTTACCTTTTTATTTTAAATAAGTAGATCCCATCATTCATTTAAACTATTGCAAGCATATTTAATTATAAAATTTATACTCCTATACAAAAATAAAATTTATATTCTACTAATCCATTTTTCTATTCCTTTTTTTTTCATAGAATCAAATAATTTTTTAAAATCTAACTATAAATATCTGATAATTATTGTCATAATTGATTCACTTTCAAATCATTATCAATGAAGATTGAAAACAGACCGCAGAAGAAGTGGGAAATAAAAAAGTCTAGTCTGTTATTGCGTTGGCCGAATGCGAATCTCAACGCAGGCGATCTCTGACCAAAGTGACGCGTGAGAAATTGAATTTATGAGAAAGTGAGAGATCTAAACAAACTGCTTAATTTTAATCAATTGTCTTCCCTCTCCATCTCCCTCTCTCAATAAATAAGTGAGAATTAATTGTGGTCGACCACCGCCGCTGCTTTAGGTTGAGAAATTAAAGATACAGACCCTACTAAATCTCTCCCTCATCTTTCTATTAATTCTTTCATCTCTCTGCTCTTGTACAAGGACACCTCTTTTCCATCGCCTTTTCCTTTTCAAGGTAATACATCTCTCCCCCTCCCTTTTCTTTTTGTTTTTTTGTTTTAGTTGAATTCCTTGTTAGATTACTTCCTAAATTGGCTTATCCTCTCTCTCTCTCTCTCGATGATTATTCACTTGTTTTTCCCTTTTCATATTTTTTTGTACGATTAATTGTTCTGCTTGATCTGAAACATTGTTATATGATGCAATTAACGGAAATGCTTCATTCATTTGCTATGCTAAATCATCGTTCCTCTCTGTTTTAATTAATTGTGCTCATAACCAAATCGTGAAAAAGCTAACTGATCAAATTGGAAAGTAGTAATTCAGATTTTCTTTCTTTCTTTAGATCAAATATAATTAGTGGAGTAATATTTACTTTAAAGTTTTTTTTTTTTTTTTTTGGAAATATAGAAACATTTTTAAAGTTAAATTTGTTGAATTCACATACAATGTAGAATTAGAAATATCATAGTAATAAAGATAATACTAATAATCAATCAATCAGGTATCTTATCACTTCTCTAAAATTTTATTCTCATTAGCGAGATGCAAGAAAATGGTTTGACTTTTAGGAACTCATCTCTTATTCTTCTTAATTCTTTTTTATTTCAAATATTGTATTCTAATTAGATTCATAAGTGAGTAATCAAAACTACAAATTTCATCAAAATTAAAATTAATTGATGAATATGAAAGAGCCGTTGATTTTGATGGTAAAAAGAAGGATATATCGAAATTCAATTTTAACCAAATATTTATCTAATACTACAATTTATTAAAATATTTGTCCATTTAATGATGCACACTTTTGGTGGAAGGAGAATGTATTATGTAATACTGTATTTCATCTCTGTTTTTCTCACATTTCTATCTGATTTGGCAGTTAACATGTTTAGGAGAAAATCACAGGAGATTGACACAGTAGAACGAGATGCAAAGGTAACAAACAGACTTGAATAACGTGGAGAAATGTTTATTTGGCATTTTAGTTTTCTATTGATCAAGTGAAATCTCTATAGGCATTGTTTGATTCCAAATTCGTCAAGTAACTTAAGAGATACGTATGATTTTCATGTAATAATTCCCAACAAACTATCCAAGATGATTTTATTATTCCTCTTGTCCAAGTAATATCTGTTTAATCGTGTGTACTGTGTAGTTCCTATTGAAGTAAGGAAATATGTCTACTTTTGAGAATTAGGCTAGATAGGTAGAAGTAGCATCTGTTAAAATCATTTTAGTTATAGGATTTCTATCATTTGATCTAATTCTGTGTAATTCGTATTACATTGAAAATTGGTAGTGTAGGATCGGAAATTGTAATGATAAGGATAAATCAATCACCTATTATATTAATCATGAAAAATAAATGCACACTTAGTAGCAAAATCCCAATTTTCAGTAGCAAATACTCCCTTTGTCCCATGATACTTGCACTTTTCTATTTCGGCTCGTTTCAAACTACTTTTAAGTAAGGAAGTGAGTGATACCTTTGATGACAGGTTAAACAGCTCAGGGATGCTCTTGGTCCACTTTCTGGTCGCAGCTTGAAGTTTTGCTCCGATGCATGCTTGAGAAGATATTTAGAAGCTCGGAGCTGGAATCTCGACAAAGCCAAAAAGATGCTGGAAGCTACTCTTAAGTGGAGATCAGAATATAAACCTGAAGAAATCCGTTGGGTTAGTATTATTCATCAATATATCTTCAGTGTTTATACATAAGGCCATGGCCATTGACAATGTGTTTGCATGTTCATGTAACAGCATGAAGTAGCGCACGAAGGTGAGACAGGCAAGGTCTCGAAAGCTAATTTCCATGACCGGAAGGGGAGAACCGTCCTCATAATGAGGCCCGGGAAGCAGGTCAGTCTTGGTTTTTCCAGAGTAGCTAGCCTTTGATGGAAAGAAATCTCTCATATTCAACGAATCTGTCCTCTAATACAGAACACAACGTCGTCTGAGGGCAACATCCGGCACCTTGTGTACCTAATGGAGAACGCCATCTTGAACCTGCCCGAGGGGCAAGAGCAAATGTCGTGGCTCATAGACTTCAACGGGTGGACAATAAACACCAACATCTCCATCAAAACAACGCGAGATATCATCTACATTTTGCAGAACCACTACCCCGAGAGGCTTGCCGTTATCGTCCTCTACAACCCTCCAAGATTCTTCGAGGCATTCTGGAAGGTACAAACTACTTCCTCCGTCCACAAATAAACTTCCCATTTTTTTTGTTTTCGTCATTCCACCAATAAACTTCTTATTTGCTTTTTTACTACTTTTAATAATGGGCCCCACATTCCTCTAACTTTATCTCACTCACATTTAATTATATGTATATAAAAGTAGGACCCACATTCCACTAACATTTTCAACCCAGTTTCTGTTATATTTCTTAAAATCCGTGTCTAACAAATGTGCCCTTGTATTGGTGGACGGATTGAGTACAAAAAACTTCTTCGCTTTAGGTGGGGTCCGGGAAGAAAGGTTGCTGACTAGGAAGGGTTTTTGCAGGTTGTGAAATACTTTGTTGATGAGAAAACATTTCAGAAGATAAATTTTACCTACCCAAACAACAAGGAGAGTTTGGAGAAGATGAAGTCGTTTTTCGACACGGATAATCTCCCGAGTGAATTTGGTGGGAAGGCTACGTTGGAATACGATCACCAAGAGTTTTCAAGATTGATGGCGGGAGACGATGTCAAAACAGCCAAGTATTGGGAGTTGGATCAAACCAACGGCTACGACAACAAGACTAATGGTCATTCCAAGTCCGAGGTGGATACAGAGCCGTGCTGACCATTTGGTTGCAAGCAAATGTATTGCACTATAATTATAGCTGATCATATGGCTAATCGGGAATTTTATTTTGGAATAATTTATTAATCTATTATTGTTGTTCTAAGAACTGGATGGATGTGTACGGCATTTCAACTCTCAACATATGAATTTACCACTTCAACTAGCCATCATGATATTATTACATCGCCCAAGTGCAAAAGATGAAAACAATTAAAAGTCGAGTTATTTATTAGTGTGCCTAAAATCATGCAACTTAACGAAATATTGTTTATTTTACCGTGGCGAACGCGATCTTGTTGGATGTTCTTTCACTGTCGATTTCCGCCCTGATTCAGCCGATGGCGAAGAATAGGTCTTTATAACTTGAAGTGGAGAATAGAATGGAGGCTGGGGGGAGAAAAGAAGACATGAGAGATAAGACAAGAGAGAAGAAATAATGCAGTTAAAAGATACTCCATCCGTACCATTATAAAAGCGAGATGTATTCCTTTTTAGGCCGTCTCACAATAAGTGAGACATTTCCTTTTTTGGCAAACTAATAATAATATATTTCTCTTACTTTATCCTCTCTCCTATCTTTTCCTCTATTTTTTTTTACTCCTAAAAATCTATGCCCAAACAAATATCTCACATAAATTGGAACGGAGGAAGTACTAACATTATTGAAATTAGTAAATTGAGGTAAATTGGGTGATTGAATTGAGATTTTTCGAAAAAAATTAGCCTTAGTCCCCAGTTTAGTTAGTAAGATGCTCCCGCTCCATCTAATTTTCTATTTTTTCATGAAAACAAGTTGTTTTCAGAGGTTCAATGTGGGATTATTTTTATTTTTTCCAAATCATTCGACTTGTTACATTTATGGAATCGTACTACAAATCCACATTTAACATGGCTTGAGTTTTAAAAAAATTCCGCACTTCCTCCGTTCTATAATAATGGAGTAAGAAGTCGTTTCTTTTTTTAGTAAAAGTTAAAATATTTATTCTCGCTTACTTTACTTTTTCTTACTTTATTCTATTTTCATCCATATATTGTTTTCATTTCCTACTTTATTCTTCTTTTACTTAATCAACCCACTTAACACAATTTTTCTTAATCTTCATATCATAAAGAAATATCTCAACTACTATAGAAAAAGTTAGTAAAAGATAAATCCGACTTTTATATTAATTTTATAATATAACGTGAGTGAAATAAAGTTAATACTCTCTACATCCGTGATAGTTGAGTTGTATTTTTTTCTATTACCCCAAATTAATTGAGTCATATTTTTTTCCAAGAAGTCTCTATCTAACTTTATTGACTCAACTTAGCCTTTACTATTACTTAAATTCTGTACTAAGAAAAAAGTCTCAACTACGCCTTGTAAGGAGGGAGTAGTAATTGAAATCCATTGTTAATAGATAAATGAGATACTTATTGGTAGTCACGAAAATGACAAGAGTCACGAAAATGACAACATAAGACGGAATAAATAGTAATTTTGGATTTGTATGATCTGCAATATTTGATTTCACTGAACAGGCCTCACCTCAGTACAAACGTACACCATCACTTCCGGTAATTGGCTGAATCCAATCTTCGTGGTTTGTATCTATATTTTTCTTATTTCAGGAACATCTATTTACTTCCTGCTAGTATTGAACTTGGATTGGATTTGATGCCCGTGTTAATCCTTAATTGTTGATCTCAATTTTAAGATTAATTTTAATTTCGATTTTTAATCTCAATTCTTTGCTCGATCGCCTTCCGTTATAGTTTTATCTTCAGCTATTTGATAACTATCCATCCCGCATTCTTCCCTTCTCTCCCATGAATTGCGGTCTTGATTAAACTCACCTCAACTAATTCGAAACAACATTCGCTTTGATGCAAGAACATATCTTTTCACAATTCTCATTCTTTTCACTAAAAGTAGTAATTTGCCCAATATTATTTCCGCCCTTCCTCACCGTACTTTTGCAACAAAATTAAATATGCATAAAAGCATCAAAGTAGTCAAAAACCAAAGACACTAACTACAAAAGCAGGAAAAGGATATTAATTAAGGACATAAAATTGGTTGCGCTCAGTCCACGCTGGTTTGGTGTCGAGCTTTCTCCTTCTCCTTGACGTGGCTTCCTTGATTATGGTCGAACTCATCTTTCTCCTCTCCCTCCTTTGAAACGTATTGGTTCCCACCATAGATTCCACCAAACCCCTCTTCATCCGACCGGGTCGCGTATCCTTCGCCAAAAGAAGACATCGAGTCCCTTCATTGCATCAAAATACATCCATATCATTATCAACCCCAATCACCAATCTCATGTTTGCTTAAACTTAATCCTAAACTATTCACAACACAAAACAAACTCATAAACAATTCATTACCCATAAAGCAAACTCCAACAGCATATAACTAACAGAAATCCACAGAATTCATCCTAAAACCATTTGGTCATAGAAAGAGGAGGCACCGATGTAAAATAGTTATACTCCCTCCGTCCCATAAAAGTTGAGTCGTATTCCTTTTTAGTCCGTCCCAACAAAATTGAGTCATTTTCTTTTTTAACAAAAGACAAAACATCTAATCACTCTAATTTTATTCCATACTCTCTCTTATCTTTCCTACTTTTTTCATCTTCCCTATTTATTTAATATAAATTCTTAATCTCCGTGCCCAAAAGTTTTATCTCAACTTTTATGGGACGGAGGGAGTATTATATTTTTTAGTTTCAATTGCAGATCAACTTATTTTTTTATAAACAGATATTATGCATAAACTTACACTGTTTTGGATTCAGAGTCAGTCTGTTTCTTGGAGTCAGGCTCCCTTTGTTTTTGTTTGTGCGATTCCATTCTGATGGACGCGAATCGTATTGCACAAGACGGGGCTATGTGATTGGCGTTTGGGAGAGATTTTTGGTGAAGCGGTCTCGCTAATTTCACTGCATTAAGCATACTTCTCTTCTCTTTCACAAACCTCACAACAGCTGATTCTATATACAAATAACAAGAGGTCACGTGCGTCGGCGTAGAGCACGTGCATGCAGTATCCACGTGTCGGTTGTACTAGACAGGTGTGACGTCTAGAGCTTTCATCGGATTACTTCGTGTACATTTGTGAGAGATAATGAAGATAGACTTGTCAGAATCAGATGCATCTTTAATTATTTCCTCCATCCGACTGACGTGCGTATTCTTGAATAACATAAAATTTTAGGAAGAATTATTATTCGATGTAATAGTATAAAAATATTTAAATATTTATAAAAAATAAAGAGAGGATAATTTATTTTTAATAAAAATATGAATATTTTAAATTGAATAATAATAAAAAATAGACATTTTGAATTTGACGAAAGAAGTAGTTAAGTAAATTATGGGTCGTTATCATAATACCATGAACATAGCCAAGATTGAAGTCATATTGGCAGTCCACTTTTTATATACAAATTTAATAGTCCTATTAGTTAGTCAATATAAAGATATAAAATTTGTATGCATAGTCACTGTAACAAAAACAATTTGCATTTAGGGATGTCAATCAGACCAATCCATCGGGTTTCGAGTCAACCTTAATCAGGTTGTGGGTCAGCCATATGCGAGTTAATCGGATTGTGATTTTTCGGGTTATGAAAAATTCAACCCTATTCCTAAAAGCTCGGATTAATCGGGTTGCTACCGATAAAATTAACATGTGATCAATCAAATAAATAATAGTGAAAATTAGTTATATTTATAAAATATTAAATATTTAATTATGATAGATTTAGACCAGGGCCCACCCTGCGTGCAACTCCAGGAATAGATATCTCAGCCAAACGAGAGTTAGAGCATCCACAGCGGCTGACAAATTCAGCCCGGTCTCGTCTCGGAGAGACGAGACGCCGGCGAGACGCCGCTGTGGCGTCCATCTCGTCCCGAGCCCGTCCCGCGTCCCGTCTCGCCGAGGCAGCTGGCGAGACGGTCTCGCCACGCGCTGGACGACGTGGCACGTCACTGTTGGTGCGTGACGCCCACTCGCTGACCCCGCGAGTGGGCGTCGAATATCTGATTTTAATTTTAATTTTTTTAAAAAAAAAATCGATTTAATTTTTTTTTAATTAACGGTAATATTACCGTTTTTTTCAACGGTAATAATTTTTTTTTTCTTTTTTCTTATTCTATAAAATACACACTACTCTCTTTCATTCTCTATTCCACACACAAACACTACAAACACCACATCTACTCTTCTCTCAATTCACTTCTCTTTCCCTCTCCAATTTCTTTAAAAATGTCCGGTGATGGAAACTCCAGCGGCTCCGGCGGCTTTGATTTAAACGCGTTTGGCGACTGGGGGGCATGTGCAACTCGCTGGCTCGTTCGTCAACGCCGGGCACCGAAGGCTCGACGACGCCGGCGCCGTACCAATTTCCACATTTCGATCTGGATGCATACTATCGGCCCTCCCCCCCCTCCGAGGGCAACGCAGGGATTGTCCCAAATTAGGGAAAATTTTCAGGAAGAACACATTCTGGAATACGTTCCGTTCAGTAGCGGTAGAGGCTCCGCCAGCCGTGATACCGAGGACGAAGAGACCCCGGTGGAGGAGGAGGTGGATGAGGATCTAGGCCGTCATCCATACAACTCCAAGGAGACGATGACTCTATACACCTCTTGGCTCACCGTCTCATACGATCCCATCGTCGGGAATCAACAAAACAAATTGTGCTTTTGGCAGAAGGTCACCGAGCTTTACAACACAGATTCAAAGCCGAGGGGGAGTCGCCCCCGCACCGTGAAGATGCTCCGCGCTCATTGGGACCGGGTTGACAGAGATGTCAAAAGGTTTTGCGCGGTCTACAGGGGTGAAGCGAAGCATTACCAAAGCGGAGCCAGCGAAGCCGACATTCTGCGAGCGGCGATGCGCGTCTTTAGAGACGACGTCAAAAAAGATTTCAAACATATCGATGTTTGGCAGCTGGTCAGAAACGAAGATCGGTGGGCTGGCGGTGTCCAGTCCTCGAGCTCGAAACGTACGAAGCACACGGGGGTGGCTACTCGTCTAGTGAGGGCGGCGGATCAGGCAACGCCTCACATGAGGCTGGGGACACGCCCACTGAAGCCGGTGGCTCCTCCTCCGGTTCACGACGTCGGCCGCAAGGGACCAAGGCGGCGAAGGCGGCTAGAGGGAGAGGGAAGGGGAAGGGGAAGAGCCGGGGCGAATCGAGCCGTATACATGCTCTCCACGATGGCTGACACTTCCAAGATGACGCCTACCCAATACGAACATCATGTTCTCGGAATGCAGGCGATGGCAAGGCAACTTGGTCTTCAGCCGGGTGCACCGCCACCGGCTTCGGGGGATGATTCGCCGGCGGAGTAGTTTTTTAAGTGTTTTTAATTTCTAGTATTTTAAATTACGTGTGTTTTTATTTTTTAGGATTTTAATTATGTGTGTTTTTATTTTTTTAGGATTTTAATTATGTATTTTTTTTATTTTTAGGATTTTAAATTGTAATTTTATTTTATTTAATGAAGTGTGTTTTTTATTAATTGGATTTGTTGAAAATAAAAATGAAAAATGAAATTGAATGAATAGTTAAGAGATGAGATGGTTAAGAGATGGATTGATGTGGGTGCTATCTCTTAGTTAAGAGATGGAGTGAAAAGTACAGTGTGGCCCATGAATAGTGAAGAGATGAGACGGTTAAGAAATGGATAAGAGACACCGCTGTGGATGCTCTTAGATCCAGATGGCTGACTACCAAATGCCATTCCTCGGAAAGACCACCTTGTGGCCCAAGAGTTATGGAATCATGACCAAGGGGTCTTTGAGGCAGAGAAATATACATCATCCAGTTCTCCTTGAAATGTTCTCATCCAACTGAGCATCCTGAGAGCCATGTCCATGCAGCTGTGAACCACCAGGATGAAAACTGCTGATCTGTGGACCTGGAGGAGATAACATACTAGGCCTTCGAGGAGCAAAATTCATAGACGGACCCCTTCTGATTGAACCGCAAATGCTGGAAACACGACCAAGTCTGCTAGTTTGAGCTTGCCACTCTTCCGCAACGTCTCTGTGTACCTCTTCAATCTTTTTAGGACCTTCAAATTTCCTCCACTGCTGCCGCTTATTCTTTATCAGATCAATAGAATCCCTCAGCATGAATCTTACAGCGGCATATTATTGGATAGTTGTGTCATGATGTCAAAATAAGCATCCATGTGGTCCTTTGCTTTGGGATGATCTATCATTACACCAATTGTCCTCGTGCATTATTCTTTCAGTCAACATCTTATTCTTGTATAATTCTCCAATTAGTCTAATATTACCCAACACCTGTCTCCTAACACGCAGTCTCTTATCTTCTCTCTCTTCTTCTGTCTGTTTACTTTCACCTCCATCAGCTTCATATGCCTCCTGTTCTTCTCTTTCTCCTCTTTTAAATTCTTCCTGCCATTAGTTCAGGAGTAATCTCTTAAAAGTGACACTTCCATTGTCCACACTTTCAATTGAGCGCAGAAGTCAGCATACATATCACAGAAGGTATGCTCCATCAGAGCTTTATCGAAAATCTGCGAGATGACCCCATCACCCCACACAGTGTAACAACATTATCAACGTCGACTTGCTGAACTTGCTGAAAACTCTCTCATCTCCCTTTCTCTCTCTCTCGACTCCTTACCAGCGCCATCATCTCCCTCTCACTCTGCTCTCTGCCATCGCTGCATGCGTCCGTTGACAGTCTCAGTTCGCCGCTACTGCTGTCATCTCCTGAGCTGCCATTGCCCAGCTTCCCAGCCTCGGCTGTTCACGGCGACCACTGCTGCTGTTTGGGTCGCGAGACTCCGCCATGGTTGTCCCCGGTATGCCGCCTCTGTAGTCTCTCCTTGCTCTCTCCCATCTCGTCTTTCAATTCTTAAACAACTTCTAGTATTCATGATGTTTTCCACGACAATTTCACAGTTTCAACAAATTTAATTCTCCGCTCCTGCACTTTCCAATATATGATAGCCTCGACTTTTTCTTCGTTACTCAAATATGGGCATGAGCTCCATTGCTCTCGATCATAGAGCTCCATTTCTTTTCTCTTGCGGTAGTTCTCAAAAGTTCCTCTATAACATTCTTGTATACCAGTGCTTGCAAATACTTCGTCTCTCATTCGTTAATCTTGTATTGATCAACAACTTATACAGATGTCCGGCACCATAGAAGATTATTGGGTATATATAAATTATTTAACATTTCTCTTTCTCGAGGTCCGTCATCTATATATATCGCATAACATTCAATCCCTTAGCATCTCGCTACAAGCGGTCTCATAGATGCAGAATATTTAACATCTCGTTTATTAGTTATGTTGACGGATGGTGTGTACTTTCGGCGCGTGTCTGTTTAAAGAAACTTATTCCTCATTTGTATCCGAAAAGCTCAACTTCATCCTTTCACTAGAGTCTAGTACCAAGAACTCAAAAATTGATCAAACAGCCTTGCTTGGATAAAAACTGATTTCAACTTGAAGAATCACTATTGAAAATGTCTTTAATCGGAAACACTCCAAAATTAATCTAGGAAACCAAGGACAACATTTCTAGCTCGACTCTTCTTAATCTCATCACCAACTTGCGA
Source organism: Salvia hispanica (assembly GCF_023119035.1). Classification (NCBI taxonomy): domain Eukaryota; kingdom Viridiplantae; phylum Streptophyta; class Magnoliopsida; order Lamiales; family Lamiaceae; genus Salvia; species Salvia hispanica. Next base: position 51,360,760 of record NC_062967.1, read on the forward strand.
AAATTGGTTTGTAAACAAAGCAAGGACTAAATCTATTGAACTTAACATATTCATTCTGAGAATTACATGGTTTAAAAGCTATCAAATAAAATCCATGGAGCTTGAGAATTTACTTCTGATAAGAGCTCGAAAGGTCATGAGATAGACCATGAAAACAGGATGAAACTGAATTAAGTCTCAAATTCCGTAGTAGGCTGCCAAATAAGATAGTTCAATTGTTAAATCAAATTTGCAAAATTCCGGCATCAATGAATGATGGCTCAAACATGTCATGGCATGAGATGGTTAATCGTGGGAGGGTTTAGAAGCATAGACAAATGTCATGAAGTAGCATTGATCATGGTTCGATGAAATCATGTTATTGAATAATGAAAACACATCAATGGGTTCACGGGTTTGTTAAATGCAACCAATCTGAAGTGAACTTTTTTTTGGGGGGAAATCAGCTAGATCAAACATGTTAAGGAAAAGAGAACACACGATAGCCTTAAATTGGTGTTTCCATAAGAAAAATCATTGAGCATGAAACAATTTATATGGTGGAACTGAGCTAAAAAGAATTTCACTTCTGCAAGAAAGAACTTGCCACTTGCATAGTTACGAAATAAAAAGGTGTACAAAAGTTCCAAGAAGAATATTCCATCCTTTGAAGAAACATGTATTGGAGATGTGATCATATTGAAGGTCATAACTGCCAACAACTTTAGGAATGAAGTTCAATGACGGAAGCTCGTACACTCAAAATATTGTTCAAAGAAGGATACGACCAATCAAAATATTCGAACTTATAAGGGCAACCCCAATTTCCTAGAACTTAGAATGAGTGACATAGGAAAAAGAAATAATGGGCATTACTAACAAGGAGTGAGTCAAATGGGGTCTTAAATAGACAAGGGTTCACCGTTAATCAAAAGGTTTCAAAAAGAATTTCTTAGAATCCAAGTAAGTACTGTTGATTGAAATCATTCATTCCAGCTACGAAGGTCACACTCCCTCGTTCATCTTTCTGAGGCCGAACATGGTAACATCGTTCTAAGAAACCGTGGATTCCAAGTTGATATTAATCATGTCATTACAACCAAATAATTGTAGTCAGTCGAAAACCATAACTTCATAATATTCTTGCACATTATAACAATCATTCTATTAAAACATTTTAATCATCCGTGATGCTTCTCTGCATGCAATAAAGGACATCTCCATTGTGTTGCTACTTTTAGGAAATTACGCAAGATATAGACTATACTAATTTAAATCGTGATTACGATCTGTCGTCATTGCATGGATACATTTGAAACTTCATTTAATCTTCACTATCCTTCTTTTCTTGAGATCTTAATCATATTCTTATGTTCTTAACGTTTAGGGAAACGATAGGAAATAGAATTATCCAACTAGAGATAAAATGGTTCGCACATAGCTTGCTCCAAAGTTTTGTGTAATTCTAAGAAATAGAAAAAGTTTCATGATCCACCGATCTCCATTCCCACTCTCAATCTCCTTGTCCCATGCCTTGAAAATTTTAGAGTTTCACTCCAAGCTTTCAGATTCTCGTATGTTTTAATTGATTGGAAAAGCAATAGGTAAGTTTTCACGAGCACGGTGGGTGTTGAACATAAAAGTGAAGATGTTCAGAATTTGTTGTGTCTTCATACATAGCATTATTCTACTCTCGAATGCTTCCGCTGAATGTTGTTTCTTTTGAATTCATGTATTGTTGACAAAATATCATTTTGAGTTGTTGATTGTCGAAGTGGTACTCTGATTTATTCGAGCTATTCTATTATATTGAGCTTTGGTCGATTTTTGTTGTTTTCCCCTTTCTTCCCCGCTTCTTTAATCTTCCCCTAGTCGCGATCCACCGTGTTTTCTATCCTTAGAAAATGCGGGCGTGACAAAGTGGTATCAGAGCAATTTTTCTTTCCGCTCTGGACCCAAGAGTCTTTTTCAGACATTGTCTAGAGTTGTTTCGCTAGACTAAAAAGTTGTGAATTGAAGGCTCAATATCCCGCTTCGCCACGCTCAACCGAGAAAGAGGTAATATATTTTTTTGTGAGAAATTTTTATGAGAAAGTTTCGAGAAAGCAAGGTGAGAAAGTTATAAAATATTTTATATTTTTGATGGGGTACAAAATTACAGTAGATTTAGAGAGGAGACCAAAAATAGATTATAAGTTAGAGATGTCATCAAATACTAATTAAATATTGTACTGAAATCAATTCATAATACACCACTAAAATAGTGAAAAGTGGATCTCATTCATAATAAAAAAGAGTTATTTTCAACAAAATTTCTCAAATATTCAAATCGTACATTACTTAAATCAATTTTAATTCATAAGCTCAAATTTAATAGAACAAAATAAATAATGTCAAATTTGCTATTTTAGATTTCGTATTTTTTTCTTCTTAATACTATTTCAGTTAATTATGCTCAGCTTTTTTAAAAAAAATGGGAGAAGGTCTCAAAACGCAAATAAACGCAAGACTTAGGGCATCCGCATCGCTCACTCGATGTTGTCTCGGTCTCGTCTCGACGAGACGCGACATCTCGTCGCGCGACACGTGCCGGCGAGGTCGGCCTCGAGTTGGCGAGACGACGCGCGCGCTGGAGGATGGCGTGACGCCCACTCGCCGGCCCGTGAGTGGGCGTCGGTGTTATGATGTAATAATTTGTTTTTGTTTTTTTTTTATAAATTCGAATGACCGTTGGCCTCAAACGGTCATTTTTTTTAATTTTCTTTTTCTTTTCTTTTATTATTCTATAAATATACTCTCATTTCTCTTCCATTCACTACACTCATCTATTCCTTTCTCTCAAATTGTTGAAAAAATGTCCGGCGATGGAAACTCCAGCGGCGGCGGCTCCGGCGGGTTCGACTTGAACTCGTTCGACTATTGGGCGAGCATGTACAACTTTTTGGGTACTCTCGGTTCGTCGCCGGGCACCCAAGCCTCGACCACTCCGCCGGCGTACCAAACACCACATTTTGATGTGGATGCATACTATCGTCCCTCCCCCCAGAGGTACGGGCAATCGCCGGGATTATCCCAAATTTCGGAGAATTTTTTGCCGCCTGAACGCACTTTGCCCGACTGGCCAATAGGTGGAGGCTCCTACTCCGGCTCCGGCAGGATCGGCCTCAGGCTCGGCGTCAATGCCGAGGAGGAAGAGGTTGTGGGGGACGGCACCCGTCATCTACACAGCCAAAACGAGACGTTGCTCTGTACGACGCTTGGATCATCGTCTCGTACGATCCTGTCGTCGGGAATCAACAAACCAACAAGTGTTTTTGGAAAAAAGTCACCGAAGTTTACAACGCACAAAGGCCGAAGGACACCTTTGCCCGCAACGTGAAGATGCTCCGCAGTCATTGGGACCGATGCGACAAAGATATCAAAAATTTTTGCGCGATATACAGGGCAGAAGAGGCGAATTATCAGAGCGGAGCCAGTGGAGCCGACATTCTGAGAGCGGCGTTGCGGGTCTTCAAAGACGACGTCGGTAAAGATTTCAAGTTTGTCGATGTTTGGTCGCAAGTCCACCACCTTGAAAGGTGGGCTGGCGGTGTCGAGTCAGGCTCGAAACGCACGAAGCCCACGGCGCGTGGCCACTACTCGTCTAGTGATGGCGGGAAGGCAACACCTCACATGAGGGCACGCCAACCGATGATGCAGGGGGGTCTTCTTCCGGTTCACGGCGTCGGCCAATACGGACCAAGGCGGCGAGAGCGAGGGGGAGAGGGAGAGGGAGGGGCCGCGGCGAATCAAGCCAGGCGGGCGAGGGCTCGGGCTCCGGCACGGGCACGGGCTCGAACACCCTAATATCCATGTACCTGGTCGCCACGATGGCTGACCTTTCAAAAATGACTCCTGCCCAAGTTTCAGCCCATATGGCCGGAATTGAGTTTATGCGAGCTCAACTTGGTATAGGGAATCAATCTAACTTGGGTGCACCGCCGACTTCGGGGGATGATGATTCGCCGGCGGAGTAGTTTTTATAGTTTAATTTAGAGTATTTTAATTATGTATATTTTTTTTATTTTTTTAGGTTTTTAAATTGTATTTTTTATTTTATTTAATGAAGTGTGTTTTATTAAATGAATTTGTTGGAATTAAAAATAAAAAATGAAATTGAATGAATAGTTAAGCGATGGTTAAGAGATGGAAGGATGCAGGTGCTGTCTATTAGTTAAGAGATGAGCTGAATGGTTAAGAGACGGACAAAAGACATGATGCGGATGGCCTTATGATTAACTTGCTTATTTATTTATTCAGCTCTTTTAAATAATTTCCATTCGATAAAATTGTAAATATACGTTTGCATATTAAAGTATTTTATATAGTAGTATATTTCAACTTTAATAATTTAATTGATGTTTTCAACCATTTAGGAATTAGTATGCAAATTTACTTTTCATCATTTTACTACTTATAAATAGAGTGCCTACTTTTATAATTGAATCGTAAAGATATACTAGTATTGTAGTAGAATTTTTGTATACCATTCAATAGGAATAATAAATAAAAGCTCTTTCAGATATATGACAAAACAATATCGAATTATATTTATGAAAGCCCAATAAAAGAACTAGCCTACTAAATTTGGCCCATCGTATAAATGCATTTGGTTTCAATTTCGTCTTGGAATTCTAAATTTCTAATGTACTCCTAATTTTCGACTACACAATAATGACAATATTAGTAATATAATTTTGATAAATCCAAATCTTATGTGTCATCAAGCTTTTCTAATAAATCCAATTCCGTTTTAAAATCCATTTTTGTCTCCTTTCTATTTATACTTTTATTCTAATCATGTCAAAAAATAAGTACTCCATAATGGAGGCAGAAAAAAATCTTTCCGTAAATATTATGCATCCGACTTTTTCTTAATTTAAATTGATTTCTTTCTCTTTTTAAGTCTAATTATAGCCTTGATTATATTTATATAATTGAATCACAAAATCCCCAAATTTTCGCTTATAACATAATCCCCAATTTTATTGAAATTAGGTTAAACATAATGGAGAAGAAGGGGTTCTCCTTCATAAAACCGCCGCTCCATCCCCGTCTCGGCTCAACTCGGCTCTGGATTTTTCATTTCATCAAGTTTCATCATAGAACTATGTTATGTTATGTTATTAGGAAGGATGCTATTTTGAATCTTTTAATGTCATGTTACTATTAGTTTCTCGTGATTGTTGGAGCATTTTCCCTTTAATTCTTGAACCATAGACCAACTTTTGGAAACTTCTCTTCTGTTTCAATTTATATGTGATTATTCACAAGTGTATATTAGAATGATTAGGCATTAAAGCCACCGGTTTAAAGGAAGATTTGATATATACTTGACCTTGCATTTCTAATTTCTAACTCGTGCATAAATTCATAAGACCATTAGGAGTTGATATTATATAATACGGAGTACGGGAGTGTTATATTGCTAACTCATAACTTAATTGCTAACTACAACTAAATAATAGCCATTAGATATTCAAATTAAGGGCTTAGATCATTAATCTCTAAATGTCAATAAGATCAACGAAAAACGTCAATAAGGCCATAGGATTAATTCCAAAAAAATCAATAGGGGTATTAATGTTAATTAACTACATGTTTAGTTATAACTAACTTTTAAAAGAAATCCCAAAACTTTAAATTCATATAACATAAACTAAATTAAAGATAATTTTATAAGGATTTCAACGATATCCTACATGCATATGTTCCGACGTCAAAATTTGAAAAAAAATTTAAAAATTTTAAATTTTTTCGTGCAAGCAAAAATGTAAACATACTATATAAAATATGTTAATATAATACATGTAGAATGTAATAAACAATGAGTTAACATTCTTAAAGCATTGTGTTGATATTTTTGAAACACTATATTGACATTTTCATCAAAAACCCTAATTTGGAGTTTGTTTTTTTATCTTTTTTTATTTTATTAATAAAAATGAAAATTACACGTGGCAAATTGTAGACCACACGTTTTCTAAAATCCTGTGATCTTAAATTAATTATAGTTAGCAATTAAATGATGAGTTAGCAATTGATCACTCTCCATACGATACGGAGTATATCATTATAATTTAACATTAATATCACTAAATTATTTTAATATTAATTCAATATTTATTTTCATAATGCGTTACTCCGTGGTGTAGTAAAGATAATATGTGATGGCAATCCGCAGCACCCAACATGTGGTGTAACCTTTAAATATGACTACCACATAGTTTGATATATAGGAAATTAATTATATGACAAAACCTTTATTTTGAGACTTCTATTATAAAATTATTTTAAAATTTATTTTTTATTATATTTTTATAATGCATTCAAATATTCAAAGCATAAATCCATAAGAGCATTAAGAGTTGATATTACATGATACGGAGTGTATCACATTTAGATTACTACTAAATTATTAAGAGTTAGATATTACATGATACGGAGTGTATCTCTATAATTTGATATTTATATTACTACTAAATTATTAATATTAATTCAATATTTATTTTCATAGTGTGTTAATACTCAATAGTAGTGATAATGGCAATCCATGCCCCCAAACATGTGGGTGTATTCTTTAATGGCATGATTACCACGTAAATTGATAGTACATATATAGAAAATTAATTATAGGATACACCCTTATTTTTTTAAGACTTACATTATACAATGTGTTGGGATTTATTTGTTTATTATATTTTATAATACATTCAAATATTCAAAGTATATACCGGAAAAATTATGTTTTCTTCTGTATAATTTTAATAATAGTGTCATCAAATGATCATATATTGATCATTCTTTTTATATTTACACATGTATTATAATATTATATTTAAAATCAATAGTTTAAGATAATATTTCATATCATAAAATTCGAAATAAGCGAAAAATTAAGTGACATAAAATATAATGTACTTACAAGATTCCAATTAGAAAGAATATAAATTAATCAGTTTTTGAAACAAAATAGTGTAGGGGTTATAGTGTAAATTGATAGTTCTATTAAAATGAATTTTCGAAACTAATAAAAAATGAAAATTATACATTTATAATTACTTGTATGTTATTCCCACGTTTGATTTTAGGCCGTAAATTTAAGATTGATTTTTTAATATAATATAGACGAGTTGAAATGGAACGGTGCAATTAACATGAAACCGAGGGAGTAATAATATTTTATTTTAAAATCCATTTTTGTCTTCCTATTACTGTTTCTATAAATCTATTTCATTGAATCCCAAAACAAAACCCCCAAATTTTGGCTTCTAACAAATCCCCAAATTTCAAGTTGATTCGAAATTAGGTTAAAGAAATGGAGAAGAAGAAGGGGTTCTCCTGCAGAAAACCGCCCCTCCATCCCCGTCTCGGCTCAAATCGGCTCTGGATTTCCGATCAAATGCGCAGTAGCAAGAACGATATGCATGTAAAGACCATGGCTGGGATATTTGCGACTATGGTAAAGGGAAGGTACAATCTTCACGAAAATTGGTCAAATGATTATACGTTAGATCTGGCGGAATTTGTTGTAAACAAGGTTCGAGCTACGCCATCTGATAAGAGATGCGAATATGACGATCGTCCTTATCCCCGCCCAGAGGATTCGCCTAATCATCCTTTTCCCTTCCCAGAGGATTTACCTTCACGTTTAGTGTATGACAGTGGTAGGTCATTCGCACTAATCGTCCAACTTGCCTGCAAATTCAAGCAAGTGTGGTGGCCTCATGATTTTACTGATGATCTCGTTCAATTAGCCGTAATGAAGCTTCAATCATCCACCAAGCCACTTGATGCTGATGCATTACCCCCCAACAAGAAACTCAAATCATAGAACTATGTTATGTTATGTTATGTTACTAGGGAGGATGTTCTTCAATTTTTTTATTTTGAATCTTATAATGTTAGTTATTAGTGTGTCTGATGTTAATTCTCTGTTGATCTGTGATTGTTGGAGCATTTTCTGTTAATTCTTACTTTTGGATAAGGTTTTTCAGTTTATTGGTGATTAGAAATTTAGAATAATGCTGTTGCTCTGTATAGTTTATGTTATTCTTATACTATAATAGAGAGGACTCCAATTACTTTAATGGGATAGAAACATTGCTACCTTCATTGCCGTGGTATGATGTTTGAATGGAGGAAACTACACAATGACTCCTTTGTAGTTGCAATTTGGCATGGTACAGACGATGCCTCAATGGTTGAGGAAAATGGAAAAGATATAACGTATTAGCAAATTTCCCTGTCCAAAGGATCATAGAACAAGACTATTATCGTGTTTTCGATGTGATTATATCATGAAAATGTTAGTATGTTATTAGGATGTTGAATATATTAATGTCATGTTATTAGTTATTCGTATTATCTGCTGTTAATTCTCTATTAATCTATGATTGTTGGAGCATTTTCTATTGATTTATGACTCTCAGTGTTACCTTTAATTCTTGAAACATAGAGCAACTGTTGGCTAAGGTTCTCTTCAGTTTTCAGTTTATTTGTGATTATTCACAAGTGTATGTTAAAATAATGGGGTCATGTTTCATATATTCTTGACCTTGTTGTTTGAGGAATCTTAGTTCTATTTTAGATGCTCTGTATAGTTTATGTTATACATAGAGAGAACACCAATTACTTTAATATCTCCATCTGCTGGGATAGAACATTGCTACTTTCATTGTCATGGTATAATGCATGGCACAGACAAATGCTGCAATGCTTCGTGCAGCAAAACATACAATTTTTTGAGGTAAGCAGTATTCCTTATCAGTTCAAGATTCTCAACCTTTTACTCTCATCACCTAAAAGTTTGGTGTTGTTTTAGGTTCTAATACACGTTGATCTTTGAGCCTTGGCTGGTTAGACAAGGTATCCTAACATCTGATGAAAAATTTATAGCCATATAGAGATCCAAGCATTTAGCCTCATCGAGTGCTGGCGATTGGAATTGAGTAATTTCTTATTCTCTCCAGTAAACAAGTTGAGTTTATTTGTATGACCGTTGAGTGATTTTTTATGTTAATTTGTGACATTTTTTCCTCATTGACTGCAGGTGACAGTTAAGCCATCCCTACCTATGGGGAATTGTCAAATGCAGCAGCCAATGTTTATTTCAAGTCTTCAGCCACATCCGATTCAAGGACCAAACTATAGCTTTCCAACAACTGATGGCTTATCAACTACCTTTTCAGTTGGGTAACATGGGGTCAATATGACTCCACAGATTTGTCAGCAACAGGCTAGAAAATAAGGTGGTTCTCGGAAAAATGTGAAGATTACACATTCAGTGACTCATGAAGAGTTGAGACTGGAGGGTTTGCCTGCTCCTAGATCACATCCTGTTGTGCCACCTCAATCACATTCTGTCCCATCATTTCCTGAAAATCGCCAGATGAAATTCTTTCCCATTTCTTATAGCACTCTCTGTCTATTTTCTGCTGCTAGCTCCATTCCATCGAGTCTGACTTAATACACAAAAATACCCAATCCTGATACCTGACTTGCTATCACTTTACAGGTTTGAATCTGTTCCAGCTGTCTTGGAGGATGCTGTCAATGATGCCCCGAGAGCAGCTGAGTTCCTCGGTTGTATTTTTGCTATAGTCGTCTTAGAGAGTGTCGTTTAAGCTTTTCTGAAATCGGACGGTTGGTATACGGATGTGGAGAAATATCAAGGGAGCCTTGTGTAGGTGGGAACTATCTTGGACTCAATCAAATGAAGCAAAAAAGTCTTCTAGGGAAACAGTATTCGTACCAATTCTAGATTCTGAGCTTTGTACTCTGATCACTCTACTTACTATAAATTGTTGGTGTCCTTTTAGGTTCTAAAACAAGTTTGATCTTTTAGGCAAGCGTTGCTAAGCTTGGACCTCTATATGTGTCATAAACTACTATCGACTGTATTTGGTCAACACTGAATATTGTAGTTAGTCTAAAATCTTCATTTTTTTCTCTCTAAAATCTCAATCTTCATCGAGTTTTGGTGAAGTCTATGGAACTATGCAATTGTGACATATTGAAAATATTTGGTAGGATGTAGAGCATGTGATCTACCCAAGTATAAAGGATTCTCTGATGTCTTATACCTTGATGGCTTACACTGAAAGAGACAATAAGGAGGTTTCATCTTTTCATGTTTTCACGCTGAAGGTAGTATAACCTAAGTTTCTCATTTCTTGCCGTCACTTTTAGGGTTACAATGGCAGTCGATTAATATGTGCACCATTGTTGGTAATAGTTTTAATTCTCTATTATTTTTTCTATTGTTGGAGCATTTTCAATTGATTTATGATTCCTCAACTGAGATGTATTCATGAATGGAGTCGTTGCCTTTTACCTTAGAATAAGCATTTTTGGGTGAATTGTTCAATAGAAAAGCTTTAAACTGTACAAATAATTTCTAGAATCTTGTTTGGTGGTGTTGTTACAGAGAAGTATAGTGTAATAGTAAATATCTACTCGCTGACTCGGTGCATGTTGCAGTTTCTATCGATGAAGCTTGCAACCGTAAGTCCAGAGCTCAACATGGATACAGACAGGATTCTTCCATAATTGTGAGAAACTCTCACTCTCTCCACATTCCTAAACTCATTTTTCTCAACAAACCAAATCACATTCCATTTTTGATTAGTTTCTTCACTTGCGTGGCGGAAACAACATCTGCTAAAACAAACCAATTCATTTGGTTTCTCAACAAACCAAATAACATTAACATAAATATACTATTTTCTCTCCGCACTTAACACACAAAACATATGCTAAATCCCCAAATATTAGTTTATTAATAAAATGTGAGCGAGGATAAGTTAATGGAATATGAGTCCACAAGTAAATTTCCAAATTTCTTCGATCAAATCTAGCTACAGTTTAATGTAGGCGTTTGGCTTGCGCATTGTAGCTCGTCTTGAACCTTGGAAGCTGAAGCAGTTAACACAAATCTATCATATGTATTGATGGTTTCCAGTGTCAATATGCTCGAGTCACATCCTAGTCCTGGAAGAAACATTCACAGGGCTTCTGAGATATCAAGTCCTGGAGATGCAAGCAGGGTGGGAAAGGTTTGTTGCTCCATCCTGTTATGAATCTCTGCTTGCTTCTCCACCTGCTTGTGGTTCCCCCCTCCCCTCCAACCACCACAGAAAATATGTGGCCTGAAGAGCACTTGCAAGACAAATCTATTATCAAGTTTTCAGTATGCTATTATCAACCTGTCCCACTACCCTTTTCTAAACATTATATTTCTCTTGAAGTGAGGTTGCATAATAAATACTATTAGACACCTGCAACCATCAGGCTCATTGTTGTAACCATTTCATACTTCCTGACACATCTTGACTATATAATTTGTTGAGGTGGCAAGAAAAGGAAATGAATCAAATTTTGTGTCGAAACTCTTCTGGTTTGACTTTAAGCTAAGGAAAGATTTAGATGACTGCATATTGTAAAATATTCCTGGAGGTCTTTTTGCTTGTTCTTGACTCCTCGCCAGGCCTCACTCTTCTGAATCTTTCTTGGCGTGACCTTTTCTCATTTTGTTGAAGTCTCCGAACTGATAAAACTGGAAACTCCTAATCTATGTTATTTGATGGGTATCATTTTTATGACATGTTTTTATATTCTTTAGATTCCTATGAAGATGCATTTTCGTTGTACAGATGTATGTATTATTGCTTGGCATCCCCAAGCACTTTGATATGGCATTTATGGAATTGGAGCATTGCCTTATGACCTATCGAGTCCTGCACTGAGTCTTTAACATATAGAGGTTGTATTGTGTCAAAAGTATGCATGGTGGTTTACAATGGATTCCTTGATCACCCAAAAAAATATTAGATCCTAGTCAGTTTGAACTTTGAATACTGTAAAGCTAATATAGGTAATACACTACTGCCTTAATCTGAAACTACTTGAAATTTTGATATTGAACTCATAACATGACAAAAAGAGAAATGATACTATGTGTTCAGGAGCAGTAACTATCACATATTGAAGATATTTGGTTGGATGTAGAGCATATGCATTTGGTGAGATTTTGTGACTAGATGATTATGTTCTTAAATTTTTTTTGCATTATATTTCACCCTGACACTGTGATTCTGCATATGCATTTGGCGAGATTATACTCTGATCGGTGTAGGTGTTAAAAGCCATGAGGAGAAACAAGGATAAAGGATTTTCCGATGTCTTATACCTGGCCGTGAACAATAAAAGAGACATTGAGGATATCTCAGCTCTAATGTTTTCATGCAGAAGGTATTTATCACCTAACTCTCATGTAAATGTTCATCAGATGTGTCGGTAATAGGTATACCATGCATTTAACTCGTGTATACAACACTGCACAAGCAATATATTTTTTTGTATGTATTTGTTTGGTAGTATGTTGAGTTCTTGCATTCCGGTAATATTAATATGTGCTGCATCGTTTGTAACTGATGGAATTTTTTACTGCTGGTTGCTCAGATGTTTTTTCTGTTTACAGGGCTCAGGAAATGTTATCTACACTCTGCCCTCCAATGGAACGATTCTTGAAAGAATTATTCGTAAAAGCAACATGGATATTGCAAGGTAAACTCGGTGGGATATTCTACGGGGTATTCCATGGATCTCATGGTTTTAAATGTGGGGATGACATTCAACTCTGGTTCCGGGAACAGGAGAGGAGCTTTGGCCATCCTGGCCATTTTCTGTCTCTGTATACGAGTCCCAAAAAGATGTTATCAGTTATCATCGCGATGATTAGCTAGTTATCCCACTTTGATAGCTATAGTCACCAGGTGCTTTCTTTCACTGTAAGATACAAATGCTTAAATGCTTTTGTTGTGCTGTCCTAATATCGAACTTTTAAGTCTTTTATGATCACCAACAATTTACGCACTTTCTTATTAGTTGATCTTCCTGATGCATCGACATCCTTTGGTTCAATCTCTCTCTCGGATAGGTTGAGGAGCGTTCTATTCCGATTGAAGAACTACTTGAGGCAGAAGAAGTTTCCTGCACTGGACTCCTGTAGGAAGTATTACATAGTAGTACTAGGGTAATAGGTGAGTTCTAACTCCTAAGGTTGCAGTGCGTTTCGATCTTTTTGTAGCTGACACTGTCCCGTTTCTTTGTATTGTTCCTTGCAGGGTTGAATATAAGATGAGCGCTAGGCTCGGGTGCGTGAAACTTCACTCGAGATAGCAGGGGATGGTTGGTTCAAATTGAGTGATTACAAAACTTATTTAGACTAATTTATATACTATGAATTTGATGTTGGACAATTCATTAGTTTTGCTAGTTCCGAGTGCCACTGTGTCCTAAAATAAATAGGTTAGGGTGATAACATATAGTACTAGTACATGTTTTATTAATTTCTTAATCAGTCTCTTCCTCAACTCAATTTATTAAACCGGTATTAAGCAAAATTGATTCAATGTGCACTTCAAATCGTGCTCAACTGTATATAAATGTACCTATTTGTTCTCGTTGCTGTCCATGTTGTCTTTTGCGTTGAAGAATTGGGGCATTGCAAAATTTAACGGACGATTGAAAAAGGGATCGTTCTAGAATACTGAAAAATTGCTAGCACGGGAATCAAATTTCTGTATTTATAGTTGTTTGGTTTCCAGAATTGGCTAACTCACAGCCCTACAACTGAAGAGGCCTAGGTCCATCTCGGTACGGACGAAATTATAGGCAATTAAGTTAGAAAACATAGAAGAAAAATATTATATTTCTTTCGTCCTATAAAAATATTTAGGTATCTGAACTTGAAATTGGAAATTCTATTGTCTGATAATTGAATATGATAAGCTTTCAAGTACCTGGATGGCATAGGCCCTGAAAAATCGGGTACCCAAATTCCCAAATCATTAAAATAAAAATTAAAATATCCTTTCTTGATTACAACTTTCCATGCTGTTCTAAATACTATAAATCACATAATGTCCATAATAATAATAATAATCACTTGCAAGCAATCAGTTGGAGTTCATATCTGACTAACTATATTGTGTTTTGGTGTTGTCATCACCTTTAGCATGCATCCTACGGCTTTGATTTATTTTTATCGTTAAGATTATAAAATTTTCCCGATTAAAAGCTTAGGTTATCTCGATAAATTGCGGCCGGCCGCTCCCATCCTCAACTCCTCGTATTTTCCTCATATCTTAACCTATCCAATATTGTACCATCTCACTACGTACTATTTTATCTATGCAACCTAAAAGGGATTAAAACAAATGAAACAAAATACTCTCACTCCCTACACTTGCAGTTTTAAGCAAACACTAAAAAGGGTTAAAACAAATGAAACAAAATACTCTCCCTCCCTACACTTTCAGTGTTAATCAAACACACTAAAAGGGGTTAAAACAATTGAAACAAAATATTCTCACTCCCTACACTTCGAGTTTTAATTAAAAGGGGTTAAAACAATTGAAACAAATTACTCTCACTCCCTAAAACACGTGTATACTCCCACGTACACCCTTCCACCATCTACTTTGAAAGTCAAACAACAAATAATAAGAAAAGAGAAATAATAAAAAGATGGAAGAACAACATACTCCTCTACTCTATAACTGTGACGGACGGCTACTCCCTCCTTCTCTACTGTGTGTATCTCCACAAAAAGATCCCTCAATTTTTGAAGCAAAACAAAGATAGATCCCCAAATCAGTTTGCTCCCAAAATTTCTCAAAATCAGTCCAATATTAATGAGCTCATATCAACGATTAAATTCGAATAACAATTACTACTAGTAATCAACGAAATTAAACCATTCAAACTAAAAATCAAATCACAAGAAAACCAAATATCAATTCCATTCGAATTCACGATATCGAAAGCAAAAGATTTAGAGTGCGAAAAGGGGGTCTAGCTAGCATCATCATCATGGAATGAAAGACCAAATTAAACGGAGTACGAAATGTGAAAGATAGGAGAAGTAGCGGGAGATGAAATCAGAGAGATAACAAAAGCATTACATCAGTGTTAATTTGAGCTTCTTGGTTGCACCACCATCCGGACCTCCACCGGCATCCTCAAGCGTACGCTTACCGGCAGCAGCACCTCTCCCGGGCGGAGCACCGCCGCCGCCGCCACCGACCTGAAAATAAAATTAAATTAAATGAAAAAATATAAAATAATAGTAATTTGAGAATATAAATTTGAGCACCTGAGCACCACCGGCCAGAGCCCCGGCAACGCCACCTGCGACATTCTCGACGGGATCAACAACAGGAACGAGACCACCATCAACAACAGCAGCGGGATCGACGACCTGAGCACCAATGGCCAGAACCCTGGCAACGCCACCTCCAACATTCTCGACGGAATCAACACCAGGAACGAGATCACCGCCATCTTCAGCAGCGGTGATGGAATCGTTGGAACCGCCGCCGGATATGGGATCACAACTCATGGTGTCAGGCAAGACCACCGGCGCCTTCAGCTTTTGATCCTGGAGCTCCTCTAGGAATGCCTTCTCCACCTTCCGTTGAAAAATATCGAGGTCAATGGAGTGAGTGGGGTCGACGCCGAAACCCTTCTTCAATAAGTCGGCTAGCATCGGCATCATTTGGTTCACTATGTCGTCGAAAGGTGGTTTCACGACGGCGGCGGATGAGGAGGAGGAGGGCGGCACGTAGTCTGCCATACTCTTATCCAAGATGGCGGGGGAGGGCGGCACATCTGGCATGCTTTTATCAGAGACGGCGGCGGACGGCGGCACATCCGGCATGCTTTTATCAGAGACGGCGGCGGACGGTGGCACGTTGGCAGAGGAGCTAGCCATGGATTGTGCGACTGGAGTGGTGGAGAGGTAAATGTTGGTTGCGTGTAGTGTAACAGCCTTGTACTACTGCTCCCTATGCTATATAACAGAATCACTTTTTTGTTTTTTTTTTTAATTTCAGAAACTACTTTATATAATATACAAGTAATTAATTCATTTCCCTCCCTCCCTTCTCAGTTCGGCTATGGCTAGTACTATATTTTACCTAAATATAAATTAAATTAGAAGACACATTGGTAAATTAAATTAGAAGACACATTGGTAAATTTCAAAAATGAATGTATGACTAATTATACTTTACAAAAAAAATTATTAAAAATTATTTTTAGAAGACACGGTGATTTCTTTTTCTTTTTTTTTTTTTAGTTTCAAAAATGATTGTATGGGTGAGAATCGAACTCAGCACCCATTACCTTCAACAAATGTGATTTTCATATTGATTGCCAACTGCGCTACCCAATGTTTAGAATTTTACTCCTATATGTATATATATTAACTCTTTCCTGCTGGCTACCTGATTTATTCGTTTCCATTCAAAAGCAAATTCCTTATTGGTTGTGCAGTGTTGCCGGGTAGTGTATTAATGGTTTATGTATGTATGTTCCTCTTTTTGTGGGATGAAACAAATCTCTCTCTCCATCATGTACAAGTTGCCTACCCTCTATTTTAGGCATTCCTTTCAATTTACTGCAATTATTTATAATCCACAAAACTTGAATTCTCTATTCAGACTTGCTTCCCCAATAAACTCCCAACTTTAAAAAGGACTGAAATTTTTTTAGTATCTTTGATTTTTGTACGCATGTCATACATACCCAATTTTATTTTTTGTTCATTGCTAGTATTTAATTTCATTATTTACTTTTTTTTCATTAGCTACACGTGCTCATTTTATTCACTTTGATTTTGTTTTGATTTGATATCCAATATGGAGTAACTTTTATTATTCACTTTATGTTTAATAAATATTTACATACCTAATAATTTAATAAAATATTAATTTCTTTAATTTTATTTTCACTCATATTTAGATTTCTCTTGTTACCTTGTTTTAAATAGATACTCCCTATTTATGTGGCTAATATAATGGAGTAATAATAAATAGAAAAAAAGTTTATGTGATTTCTATTACTTGTAAATTAAATTTTCAGAAAATGTAAATTAAAATCTTAATAAAAAGTCTACATGTGATTGATGAAATTTAAATGTCAATTGTATTCTTAATGCTATCCAACCAGAGCTAAAAGATTTTTTTTTTAGGTAAAGATCACACATCCTTCAGAAAATGAAATAAATTCTTCATAATATAAAATTTTAAAACATTTTATTGCAAATAAAAGAAAGATAAGTAGATAACACACGAGAAAAATCAAGTAAATTTTTATAATAACCTTAACTCAAGACATTAGAAATCATTTACTTATATAGCAACACTAGGAAAAATAATTCATTTTTATTTACAATGAAGGATTTATTGTAAAAAAATAAAGATAAAGATTTTAATCGAGAAATATTACAAAGAAAATAAAATGGACTAATCTAATACTATTGAACTTCAAGCTGTTATAAATAATTGTTTTCAGCACTCCCATATCAGAAATCCTGGATCCGCCACGGCTCACTTGGTTTGAAAATCCTTTTGACGTGACGTGGAGATAAAAGTCCCTGCTTTCGTTGTAAATTTATAATTATTAAATCCTTTTTTTTTTAACTGTAATTCTGTAAAAGATTAATTAGGATTTGATTGTTCAGTAATATTAGACTTTATTGGACCTCTTAACTTTTGTTTTGAATTTATTGTTTCGATCGTCACTCAATACAATTGCTAACACACAAAAAAAAAAATTGAATGTCTTGTCTAAGTTTTATTAAAACTAAACGAAGATTCCTTAAATCTTTATGTACAGTTTCTTAATATTGCAACACCAGTGCAACTGCAATTTGTTTTATTTAACCTTGCGAAATCTTTTCCAAGTCCCGGTTTGTTACAAAGTAATTCGAGCTCTATCCCCCATATCAAAAGGATTTATTGATCCTATTAAATTAAATAAAGTAGAAAGTGTTTAAACTTAGAGTGATGGTCACGGTTGTGTAAATAAATACATGCTTGTGATTGACATGGTGCCCATATTGTCCAAGGCCTTTTAACTTGCTATATGGAGTAAAATATATATCGTTATAGACATGTAATACATCATACATAAGTCGGGTCATAAATTATTTAACATGAGCAATTATATAATTATATTAAATTGTCCTTGGATTTAGCCATTTAGGAATCGGAGTGATAAACGTACGTACATAGTTGGCCTTTTCAGGGGTTTCATATTTAAACTTTGTGAATTAATTATAAAAAATTAATAATGAATTAGTATATTACATTTTTATCCTTTTACACTACTATTTCAGGAGTAGTAATTAAATTACAATTATGGGCCACATCATAATCTTAACCAAATTTTAGGATGGGTTGAACTAGGGTTTTGAATTTTGATTGAGAAAGCAAGAGAATATGGAATGAAATCATGGAAGACGATTTGTTTGGAGAGAGATTAAATGAAGCTAAAATTTCGGACAGAAAATTAGACTAGCAAGAGCATTTGCTTCCATGGTGAAGGTTTGTGTTGCAGTGGAGAATATGGAGTGTGTAACTGTGGGTAGTGTAGACTGTAGAGTATGTACTAGACTAGGGTTATGGATAAGACCTGACACTCTGCAAACATTTTTATTTGATTTTCTTTATTCCTTTTCCATATCAATAACAATAACACTATATAAGTAGTACTATTATAATTCAAATATTATCACTTGTCTAATATTTGCTCTTGTGACAGACACTACGTTTATTTTGGTAGATATGTAGGAATTTATATATTCATATGCTTATTTCCTATTTTATTTTAAACAAATATTATTTGCCGAAAATTCTTGTACTATATATGAGAGTAATAAAAAATTGTTTAGAAAATTTAATCATAACCATTATGGTGACTTACTTTATTATTCAAAAATACATAAAATCTTTTCAATGACTACAATAATCAACCATATATGCAAGTTAAAAAGTTGGTAATTCATAGTATATATATATTGATATCATGATAGTAAAATTCGTATGGATAATAGAAAAATCAATAATTTAATTACAAAAATATAAGTATTTAGTAGTAGGTTTCAGTTAGAAAAACTTATTATGCACTTACTGAGCAATGTGCGATAATTTACCGAGCAAGAGCGATTTTGCAACGATAAAACCTAATATTTCAAGGTACTTACCAACTAAAAATGTGTTTGTTCAGTCGTTAGTTGCCAATTATAAGTATAATTAAAATTTTAAAATATTTTTCTTACTACCATTAATAAAATAAGTCACAAAAATGATTTTTAGATACAGAATGTTTTTTGCTTTAAAATAAAATTGCAAATACTAGTACTCCTATTAAATATTGGAAAAATTATAAAATGGTGATAGTACTATTTGATTATTGATACGAACTGAGGGGACAAAGCCAATTAACATTGCCAAATGAAAATAAAATCTAAATAAAAATGTTCCTCTGATGTGCATAGGACAGATATGATTTGATTTGGAAAGGTGCTGCATATAGGGTTTATGTTTTATTAGGTGCTCCATGTCGTACATTTGGAGTTTCAAAATTGACTTTGGCACGTGTTTTGAAAATACTCCCTTTGTATTTAAAATTTTTTTTTCCTTCCTTTTTTGAACCATAACTTATAAATAAAAAATTATCAATTTTGAAAATTTTAAGTTAGTTTTAACCCAACACATTACTCATCCATGTTATTCTATATATTCTCTTTGTCCGCCAATAAAAGTTTCATTTCGAACAAGCTTTGTGGGCCCGCATCATTACCGCATACGAGGGGTTAAAGCAGGATCCTAATAGTCATCAGTAGGTTCATGGGAATCTACGAGAACAATCTCCACTCCGCTGAGAGCGGCTGCAATTTTGATGACATCAAAAAATTGTCACTAGAATAGCACAAAAAGGGCGGGAAATTTCCCCGTTTCAGCTACTGGGATGAATATGTCATTCTGAGTGACTCCCCCAAATTCAGGGCACCCTGCGAGCCCGGTGCGTCGAAGCAGATGAGACTCGGAGCATCCGGCTACTACAGCAGCAGGAGTGCCGGCGGTAACTCTATCGAACTCACCGAAGATCTCGAGGAGGAACCACCCAACTCAGTTCCCCCCTCCCCGCTGGTGGATGACTGGTCAGTAAATGGCGATACGGGACACGAGAGCTGTTTTAGCTTCTGGATCCCGTAAGGTCCAGTCTAACCCAGCGGTCTCGATGTTGGCCGACAGCGTCTCTGTTCAGAGGCAAAAGCAGCTGTTCGAGGTCCTCAGAGCTATCACCATCGAAACCAACCTCAAGATCAAGAGAGATTTCGAAAGACATTTTTTTTTATCTATAGCATTGTACTTTTTTTTTTTGCACTCTTGGTCCAACCCTCTGGCATACCATACCATAAAATGAAAACCGAATTTCAGTTTTGAAAAGTAATTCTGTAGCAGGAAAATGCTCGTTTCAATATAAACTCAAATACAAAACCCTATCAGGTAACCAATAGCTGAATTCCAGCTAATGCAATCTGATATAGTACAAAAGAGCACCTAATTTGGTTTCTGGACACGTTTCATCAAAACACTCTTCCGGCTCATTTTGTGGTCCTTCATATGATATGATCTGGACACAAGATAACAAATTCAAACCAATTAGTGATAAATGAAATGCAATCAATTTAGTCACGTCACTGAAAACATTACTATTATTCTTTTATCATTTTTACTCCTTATGTTCGCAAATAAAAGTCTCGTTTTACCATTTTAGTCCTTCCACAAATAGGAGTTCCCGTTCACTTTTATCATAAATGGTAATAGGGTCTCACATTCCACTAACTCATTACACTCTCATTTCATTTAAAACTAATATATATACAAGTGAGACTCATACATTAACTTTTTTTTCATCCACTTTTCTTAACATTTCTTAAAATCCGTGCCGCCAAGGAATGAGACTCCTAATGGCGGACGAAGGGAGTATTATCGTTGATGGTATATACATATATGGAATACCCCCTCTGCCCGTGAATAGAAGTTTTGGTTCACTTTTATCATATATGGTTAGAGCTGACAATTTTTGGCACGACATGGTAACACAACACGAACCCGTACGAATTGAATAATTGTTGGAGAAGATGAGAATTAATTGGGCTGATAAGATTTGGGACATTTATATAATTGTTGGGCTGATTTTAATTTTTAGCTATAATAAATAAAAATGCCTTTGACTTAAGCAGGATCAGATAAGAATTTGATGGGTACGTAAATGTTATAATTTTATCAAATAAAATAATCTTATGTGCATCAATAGTGTGCAGTACGTTTTTTATAAGTTTTATATGCCCAAATACCTCCTAATTTACTAGATCACTAGTTTGGTAGAATTAGAATTAGTACTATAAAATTATTTGTATTACGTAAGTAGTAGTTAATAAATTTATTAGCATGTGAAACTTGTTAAGGCATATTTGCAAAATAGAGAAACTTGTTAAGACATATTTGTAAAATAGAATAGGAGATGAACGAATGAATAATATATTAATTGTATATATTGAGAAACAAATTTTCAAAAAAATCAGAATGAGATTATTTTTAGGTGATTTCAAGACAACGATTTATCGAAAACAGTTACTCCCTCCGTCTGTCGTTTCTGTCCATTTTTATTATAAATGGTATGTACACCTCATTTTATACTAACTCATTCCACTCACATTTATTATAAAACTAATACATAAAAATGAGTCTCACATTCTACTACTCCATTTTTTTTCTCCCACTTTCTTTTACATTTCTTAAAAACTGTGCAGATCTCAAAAGAGAGTTCTAATGGCGGAAGAAGGGAGTATCATCCAGTGTGTCGTAAAAGTTGCATAGACATTACATGTAAAGTTAAATACTTTAATAATATTATTATTATTTTAAAATTTTCAGCCTCGCCGTATTTAATTTCTAGTTTGCCACAGCTCTTAACGCGGACGGAGGAAGTA
Source organism: Salvia hispanica (assembly GCF_023119035.1). Classification (NCBI taxonomy): domain Eukaryota; kingdom Viridiplantae; phylum Streptophyta; class Magnoliopsida; order Lamiales; family Lamiaceae; genus Salvia; species Salvia hispanica. The sequence goes on from NC_062967.1 coordinate 51,382,631, forward strand.
TATATGCGTTTCACAGTACTACTTATGAATGATTGAAAAACTTGAGTTTTTAACATTGTTATGACAATTTGTAAATTTGCCTTTCTTTCTCTAGATTTGTTAAAATAATAGTAGTAGTAATTAGTAATTAGTAATAGACGCCGCCAATGCAAACATACATTTGTTCCTTCATTTTATTAAAGTATTTATGTATTTAATGATTTTGTAATTTGTGCAGTCCAAAGCGTAAGGCCAAAAATTGAGTCCTTAATATATACTCTAGAGTTAGTTTCTTATACTGTTATTAAATTACTTACATTAATTTGATTTACTAAATTCCAATGTTTTTAAAATTGATTACTACTCTCTTTGTCCCACAAAAGATGTCACACTTGTGGGACGACACGAGATTTTAGGAGGTTTTGTTTTTGTGTGTTAAATGGAGAGAGAAAATATAATTTTTATAGTCATGTGTGAAAGAACTTTTTTCAAAAAAGAAAATGTGAAATCTTTTGTAGGACAAATTAAAAAGGAAAGTGTGACATCTTTTGTGGGACGAAGGGAGTAATTTTTTAATTTTCTTATTTTAAGATTCCACAAAGTGGCATGCATTGAGCATCTCGAATAGTGGTTCATATCAAGCATTTTAACTTATATACTAACTACTTACTGTTCATGTTGATGCAATAGCATTAAAACAAACCGCTAGTAAGCAGTGTAGCAATAGTATAGTCATGGGTCAGTATGGAATCAAACACATGGAATAAGTTTACAAATTGTTTAGCACATATTCAGTGTCACATACTATTTGAAGAAAACATACTTTTGAGTTTAATTTATCTAAAATTAAACAATTAAATAGTATAATCAATCACAAAACAATTAAATAGTTGATAGGTACGAACAAAAAAGAAAAGGATTTCTTTTAGAAGACGGAGGGAGTATGAGACAAGGAAATTCCAGAAATATGATTACACTTCTTTAGTTTATTCAAAATACAATTCATATATCCAAACAACAACTACATAGTTACTAAAGCGAGTCCTAACTATTAGCGTTGACCGATGAGAGTTTATTACTAACATTAAGTTTGTCCGTCTTAGCTAGTAAATTTTTGGATATTAATTAACTATAGTGTTGTTACTTTCGATCTAACATATGGATCATCTCTCGATTTCCCTACATCCTATTGAATCATCTTACGATGTTTGTCACACAACGAAAAACATTATTCATAAAATTAAGCAAAGTTTGGATATTAGAAATTGGAATTAAATAAACATGAAAAGCTCCTCTCCATCCCTAGAATTCATAAATTAATTACCCTTGATGAGGTAACAAAATTCATAATATAAATAGAAAACATTGAACAATCAATTAACAAAATCCGACCCACACCCCCTCTCATCCGTCATGGTTTCCTTAAGGTCCGGCTCCAACCAAGGGGGTTGGGTGTGTATTGCCCCCGGTGGCAACAACTTAAGACCCCAATCGATGTTTGGGGATAACCGGCCCAACATGGACGCGATGTGTCACACCCAACCCCTCTTATGCATATATATTTATAATTGACAATTATGACTTAAAATATAGTAATCACGTATCCAAACAGAAGACCACCCAAATACTTTAATTCCAAAAGCCTACATTTATTAAATACATACTTTTAAATATTGTAACTTACTCTTAAAAGTATTTGTTATATATACGAATCACAAATCAATGTATATGAACTCTACCTTTAATTTCGCATCACACAATTATCAAACATTTATTTTTTCAATACATATAACTATAAACATTAAATATCATAAACAATTTGCACATCCATATGCATATGCCTCTCTGTTCAATTTATTATTCTGTGACAAATCAAGCCTGGTATCTGCCCGGGATTCCTCTATGACCCGAAGGTCCCTCTGTAATTGGACTCATAGGTCTCTTTGTAATTGCCCCGAAGATCCCTGTAGGTGGACTCATAGGTCCCTCTGTAATTGACCCGAAAGTCCCTCTAGTTGGACTCATAGGTCCCTCTGTAAATTCAGATCCAGGGCAAGACCGTCACAGATCCTCTTTAATCATATGATTCATGTACTTTCAATACCATCTCTAAAACATATCAATTCTATCGACTACATATCCACATTATATTCCACCATCATTATCAAATTACACATAATTTAAATATATACTCCAATTCAACCTATCACAATCAATCATATAACGCATATAAAATTAAAAGTATGATTTTACCCACAATGAATACTCTAGCCGGACAGCTGATTTCTCATATAACGCATATAAAATTAAAAGTATGATTTTACCCACAATGAATACTCTAGCCGGACAGCTGATTTCCTCTTCCCACTCTATGGTTCTTAATCCCATTAATCGTCAACTATTCATTCAGTTGTTTCTTTTTTTTCCCTATACGTTTCTTCTCCATAAGAAATAGGCATCCAAAAACTCCCTCTACTTAACTGAGCATATAACTTATATACTACTCCAATCATACTATGTCGGTATGATCACCGATTTTTTTTGCTATATCCTTTTTCTATTTTTATGATCTCTCTCTTAAAATTTAGCTATAGCAATGCCTTGTCAACCAAGTTACTAATATAGATGTACACATGTTTCTTTTATAATGTGTTGTTTCATGCATGAACTTTACACACGTCACTATCCATTTTTTTCCATTTAATTTCCTATTTAAATATAAACTTTAATTTAATAATTAAGACAATATGTATGTATGCATCCAATTACATATGTCTACTTTCCATATATTTATTAACACAATATATATGCGTAATTATATGTACATAATAAATATGGTATATTATATTACTATAATAATAATATATTTACCTCCCACATGTGTATATATGTGTGCTTAGCCATATTTATTTATCGTCGTCTTATTGCAAAATATTACCATACCCACTTAGTATATTTTTTTCGTATATTGACAAATTACATGTAATAATATAAAATTTGGGTCAGAGATATTACACGATGAACAACCCCGTGGTGGATACTACCACTACCCCCTCACCTTCGCTGATTTTGATAGTTTCACTATGGCGGAATCGGGTTTAGGGCAGTGGAAGAATTTAGTGTTAGGGAGAAACACAAATGCCGAACAGAATCAAACGGATAATCTGAAAGTCGTGATAAATCACTTTCAGATCAAATCAATTTCGGTGGTTCTACTAAAATATTTGATCGGATAAAATTCAGAAGAAGAACTGAACTTTCGTATGTATATTCGAGATAGATTGAACCAAAATAATTGATCAGTTCATAAACAAGATAAAGGGTCGCATCTGTTAATTTCGAAAGGTTGCATCTGTTAAATTCTTAACCGAATTTAACTGATTTTCAAAAGTTTTCGAAATTTGCAAACTAGACCTTTGACTTTCAAAAATTACATTTTCGGATGAATTTGCAAACCAGCTCGACCCCAGCCAGGGGCTCTGTCCCTTGGACCCCGCTACCCGGGGGCGCTGCCCCGGAACCCCGTTCATCTATTATCATAATGAATTCAAATAAGCGTGCACTCCGCACCTCCATACTTATATGATGTATCATTATGATAATACTGATCAATCAAGTTAATCCAATTACACAAAAATATCCAACATTCCTCCTCTATTTTAGTGCAATCCTTGATTAACTAAAGTAAGTCATCTCAAACATTCAAACTTTTGCATAAATGAAATATCGTAACGATTGAATTCCACCTTAGTACATTACACATTTCAAATATTCGAATACCCGGGTGTCTCTAAGGATTGAACCCTGGAACTCACATTGAATACACGAAGATAATGTACACAAAAGTTTACATACGAATATGTTCTATCTTGACACTATATTTTACTAGCCTATGTCCTTATCCTTCATAAACATGTCGAAACCAAGTCCCAGCTTCTTGAAGCGGCTAAACTTCATGCTTATATAGGTAGCTCCTTTATTCTTGCACCTACATTTGCAATTTTTCAAAAGAACTATTAAGAATATATACATTCAACCTTCTTAACTTGTAGGTCCGAACACATACCTTGGGACGATTTTCAAATGTGTTCCAATCTCCAAATATTAAGTCTTCCACATTGAATTCTGCATCTAGTGTCATACTAAATGGGAATTGGGTATCTTAATATCAGAGATTTGTAGTGGACTTTAATCCCATCCCTATAGCCGATTTGTGCACAAGATCTCTACTTAACCCTTTGGTTAAATGATCGGCTAAGTTATCATGAGTTCTCACAAACTCCACAGATATCACACCATCCATAATAAGTTCACGAATCATGCTATGTCTAACACCTAAGTGTCTTGACTTTCCATTATACACTTGACTATATGCCTTAGCCAAGGTAGCTGCACTATCACATCTGATAGATATAGGTGATATCGGTTTAGGCCACAATGGAATTTCATATATTAGATTTCTTAGCCATTCCCAACCACTTGTGGAAGAATGATCTTCCATATTGGTGATCCAACTTGCATCCGAATAACCTTCAAGAACAGAAGGAAATCCAGAATAAGTCAACTTATAATCCATGGTTCCTTTTAAGTATTTAAATACTCGATTCATTGCTTGCCAATGGATTAAACTTGGATTATGAGTATATCGACTCAATTTTCCAACTGCAAAGGCTATATCGGGTCTAGTACTAATCATAACATACATTAGTGATCCAATAGCCTTTGAATATTCAAGCTGATTCACAGCAACTCCTTTATTAGGCACGAGTTTTGCACTAGGATCAAAAGGAGTCTTAACTGGAGAACAATCTTTGAAGTTAAACTTTTCCAACACCTTCTCAATATAATGTGATTGAGAAATGGAAATTCCTTATTCTCCATGTGTGATCTTAATTCCAAGAATCACATCAGCCTTCCCCATGTCTTTCATCTCAAACTTAGATGACAAAAATTCCTTAGTTTTATCAACTTGATCTTGGTCAGTACCAAAGATCAACATGTCATCCACATATAGGCAAATGATAACCCCTTTACCGGTAGCATCAAATTTTCTATATACACACTTGTCTGCTTGGTTTAATACAAAACCATTAGACAACACCACGTCATCAAACTTCTGATGCCATTGTTTGGGGGCTTGCTTTAGTCCATAAAGAGATTTTACCAATTTACAAACCTTATGTTCATTACTAGGCATGACAAAGCCTTCTGGTTGTTTGATATAAATCTCTTCATTCAATTCACCATTCAAGAATGCAGTCTTAACATCCATTTGGTGAATTACAAGATTATGTATAGCAGCAAGTGCTAACAATAATCTAATTGTGGAAATCCTAGCAACAGGAGCATAGGTGTCAAAATAATCAATTCCTTCCTTTTGTCTAAAGCCTTGAATAACCAATCTGGCTTTATATTTGTCTATGCTTCCATCTACCTTTATCTTCGTTTTGAAGATCCATTTACTATTTAAAGCTTCACAACCAGGTGGTAAATCAGTTAGTATCCAAGTACCATTTTGGATTATAGAATCCATCTCCTCTTGGATTGCCTCTTTCCAAAATGCAGAATCCCTTGAAGCCATAGCTTCTTTGTAGGTCCTTGGATCATCACCAATAGTAAAGCAATATTGATATTGAAAATTAATTTCATTTCTTGATCCTTCAAGTAAGTACAATTGGAAATCATTTCCAAAAGACTTAGCTTTTCTTGCTCTACCACTTCTCCTAGCATTAGGAGGTGTATCAATCACTTTTTCAGTTACACCAGAGTTACTAGACCTTGCAGTCATGTCTCCAGGTTTAGGTATAGACGTGAATCTATCCTCATGGCCAAAATCAGCATCCCTTGACTCAATAATAGAGTGCACAGATACATAGTCATTGGGTTCTATTACATAGAACCTATAACAAACAGAATTTTCAGAATAGCCAAGAAACACACAATCTATACCTCTTTGACCTATGGTTTTCATTTTAGGGTCAGTTAGTCTTACCACTGCTCGACAACCCCAAACTCTGAGATAACTCAGTTTTGGTGGTTTCTTATGCCAAAGTTCATAAGGGGTTATCTTGTTCCTTTTATTAGGAACTCTATTCAACAAATAACAGGCTGTTAACATAGCCTCACCCCAAAATCCTTCACTTAGGCCAGAATAACACAACATTGAATTAATCATTTCTTTCAACGTTCTATTCTTTCTTTCAGCTACACCATTTTGTTGTGGTGTATATGGAGCAGTCGTCTGATGTATTATACCAGTAGATTCAAAATATGCTGGATCATAATACTCACCTCCCCTATCAGTGCGAAGAGCTTTAATCTTCACACCATGATGAAGCTCTACACTTTCTTTAAAGATTTTAAATTTATCAAGAGCTTCATCTTTTGAATGGCATAGATAGACATGGAAAAATCTAGTAGCATCATCAATAAAAGTAACTACATACTTTTTATTACCAAGTGATGGAGTCGAATGAAAATCACACAAATCACTATGTATAAGTTCTAATACCTTAGTAACTTTATTGACATTCTTATTGAAAGGTTGTCTAGTTATTTTAGTTAACATGCAAGTTTTACACTTTTCATTGTTCAACTCAAATGCTGGTATTAAACTCATTTTCGACATATCTTTCAATCTCTTATAATGTACATGTCCAAGTCTAGCATGCCACAATTCTGATTTACTAACATGATTACTAATACTAGTAGAAGTCATGCAAACAGAATTATTAACAAAAGAGACATCTAGATTCAACTTAAACATGCCACATAGATAACCGAAACCAATAAAATTACCATGCCTTGACAGAATGTATTTATCACTTTCTAACACTTGTTTATAGCCACAACTATTCAATACAATACCAGAAACTAAGTTTTTACGAATTCCAGGTACATATACAACATTTTCTAACAATAAGGAATTTCCAGAGGTAAATACTAGGCTAACAGATCCTTTGATTGGTTCAATTGCAACATTGCCCATCTTCAAGGAAGATCCATCTTCAATTGGTTTAAAGTCCTTGAACCATTGACGATCCTTGCATACATGACATGTTGCACCCGAATCAATCCACCATGAAAGATCATCATCCTGCACATAAAATGCTTCAGAGATTATTGATGCATAATAATTCTCAACATAATGATCATTAGGTACAAAAAACGAACCTGATTGCTTTTCAGGATCCTTGGATCCACTTGAACCAGCCTCGTTTTTCCCTTTTCCTCCACCCTTTCCAGACTTACAATCCTTCTTGAAGTGCCCGGATTTGCCACACTTCCAGCAAGTCAGTTTAGGCTTCTTATTCCCATCCTTACTGTTATTCCCTTGAAACTTCCGTTTCCCTTGAAACTTACGTTTCTCTTTACCAGCCTTTGAGGATTCACCCTCTTCCATTTCACGTATGGACTGTTCAATTTGGAAATCATGTCCAAGTTCGACCAAATTCAACTCCTCCTTCTTATGTTTCAGATTATTTTTAAAATCCTTCCAAGATGGTGGCAGTTTATCAATAATGCTAGAGACAGAAATGGATTCATCCATTTTCATATCATATTGGGAAAACTGTCCCAATATCCTCAACAATTCGTTGTATTGTTCCATGACAGGCCTCGTATCAACCATTTTATAGTTAATAAAGTTACCAACAAGAAATTTCTTGCTAGAGGCATCTTCTGCCATATATTTGGCTTCGAGGGAATCCCACAATTCCTTAGCAGACTCAACATTTTGATACACATCAAACAGAGAATCAGACATACCGTTTAAGATGTGACCACGACATATGTAGTCATCGTTCTCCCACTTCATCCGCCTCCTCGTCTGTTCCAGAGTTTCATTTTCAACAGCCTCGGGCATGGGAGTACTCAGAACGTACACAACCTTGAGATTCGTCAGCATGAAATGCATCTTCTTTTGCCAGCGTCTGAAATCTTGGCCAGCAAATTTATCCAACTTCGCGAAACCTTTCGCTCCTTCCTTCATCGTTTCCTTGTTCGACATTTCCGATTGATTTGATCTTTGTTAGGGAGAAACACAAATATTGAACATAATCAAACGGATAATCTGAAATTCGTGATAAATCACTTTCAGATCAAATCAATTTCGGTGGTTCTACCAAAATATTTGATCGAATAAAATTCAGAAGAAGAACTGAACTTTCGTATGTATATTCGAGATAGATTGAACCAAAATAAATGATCAGTTCATAAACAAGATGAAGGGTCGCATCTGTTAATTTTGAAAGGTTGCATCTGTTAAATTCTTAACCGAATTTAACTGATTTTCAAAAGTTTTCGAAATTTGCAAACTAGACCTTTGACTTTCAGAAATTACATTTTCGGATGAATTTGCAAACCAGCTCGACCCCAGCCAGGGGCTCTGCCCCTTGGACCCCGCTACCCGGGGGCGCTGCCCCCGGACCCCCCTTCATCTGTTATCATAATGAATTCAAATAAGCGTGGACTCCACACCTCCATACTTATATGATTGATATACTTGGATTTTACATGGTTTTAGAGGGTGGTTATGTATGAATTTGATCATATTTTGTCTATTATTGGACATGTTTATATATACTTCTCTATTATATTGGTATGTTGACCATTTTGTTAAGAATGTGTAGAAAAAGGTACAAAATATGTGGATGTGCAGCAGCCTTGCTTTGAGACAATATTTACTGGAGATTTTGAAGTCCAATCAGCCCATAATGCATATCAATCTCTTCGTCTTCGAAAGAGCTTCGCGTGGGTATCTTGCACGCTTCAATCGGAGTTTGGTAGAAGAAGTTATGGCCGTTACAAGAACACTGCGCTATCCAGAAACTTACACCCGGCCGGGTGAATTATTACACTGTAAATTCACCCGGCCGGGTACTGTAATTCTGCGGGAAATGGCCAGAAAGGGGTCGAAAATGACCACCCGGCCGGGTGAATTTTGCTCTTTATAATTCCACCCGGCCGGGTACGCTATTTTGGCGTATTCTTTTGGCAAAAACGCGATTTTTTATGGAAGATTAAAGGGAAAACGCCTAGGGTTCATAGGAATTCAACACTCTACCGCCTACCACACATTCCACACTTCCCCAAGAACACTTTGAAGAGAGATTTGAAGATTGAAGACTACAAATCGAGAGATTGGAGTCTCTAATCCATAGAATCGTTCCACAGGAGTATCTATTTGCTTTCTTTTATGTATTTGATTGAATCCATTAGTTTGATTTTCATGAAGAACATGAGTAGCTAAATTTATTGTGGAGTTTTGGTGAAAACTACAATGGATGTTTGTGATTAATTCAAGGACTTCTTTTGATTGCTTAGCTCTTGTGATTCCTTTGTTCATTCTTGTGCCTTTTCAATTCAATTGCTTAGCTACCAATTGAGTTTGTTTACCTTTATAGTTGTAATCGAGAGATACCTATCTAGGTTTGATAAAAGAGTGAGCATCACTTTGATAATCTACACTCGAGAGAGGGGAACCTTAGTGAGGGCTTGGGTCTTTTGTTCTATGGAGTTAATCTAAACATATTAGAAGGAGACTTCGATATTAAGGGTTAATCAACGGGGTGAGTGTTGGGGTTTGTATACTAAAAGATGCTTCGAGCGTACATGCCTTTGTACAGTCAGTTTGTGCATGTATACGAGAAACGCCACATCCACTTGTTTACCTATTTATGAGAATAAATAATATAATATAAATGGTTTATTATTGAAATATGATAAACAAGTCTAAGGCTTTTTACTAAGAAGGTCAAGTAGGGAAATTCGATGAATCTCCTCATGAGTTTTCCAGTAGGGGACTTGGCCAGATCTAGTAAGAAGAAAAACGTATTCACAACCTAGATAGGCTTTGGCTACCTATTGGAACGGTTGCGGTGTTTGTGATAATTCTCTCTTACCTAAGATGAGATTAGTAACACCGGTGTGGTAAAGCACTGAAAGGATCTAATCCGAAATGTATTCTTTATTGCTATCTACTGAAAGAATATATTTCAGAAAGTTTTAGTATTTTCTAGTCTATGATATTAATATCAATATTGTTTATTCAATCAAACGCCACTTTGACTTATCAATATGTGAGAGTTTGTACGTAACTCAAGTTCATGATATCTTGGGTGGTAGTAATTGAATAACATGAAGGTATTGGAATATTATTTCATAGAATTCGCGTGCCCAGTGTGGTATGATTAAATCCCTAAAAGGGTGATCCCCAATGAGGTGTTTGAAAGAGGAATTTATTATTCAGAAATCTGCGCAGTTGGAATTTATTCCACGAATAATAAATAAAGTTTCAAACTAGAAAAACTCTTTGGAGAATTAATTTAATTCTAGTCACATAGCAGACAAAAGAATTAAATTGATGGATCAAGATAATCTTAAACGCGGAAAATATTATAAAATAAAATGGACCCAAGTTATTTGTAATTTGGTGATTTAAGTGGGAGTGCAATATTATTCTTTAGTGGAATAAAATAATATTCCATTGATAATATATTAAATCATGGGTCATTTGATTTAATTAGTAATTTATCTAATGGGTGAGCCCAACACTTAAGTCATTCCATGGATCCCCTTACTAGCCCAATAAGGTCCACTATAAATAATGAATGAAAGGGAAACCCTAGCACACAATCCAAGACAACACAAAACCCTAACCCTAGCCTTGAAATCGGCGCCTCCTTCCTTCTCTTGGTCTCGATTTTCGAGCCATAGTTGTGGGAGAATTAGGGTTTTGATTATTGTTCTTGATCTATCCTAATTCATAGGATTAGATCTAGACAATTTGGTGTTTGTATTGGTTTTCCCTAGATCCATTCAAAGTTATTTAATTGGTTTTCTAAGATCCGCCCACACGGATGGAGAATCAAGGACGAGGGAATAGTACGGAAGATTCGTGGTCGATAAACCAAGGATCTCCGGGTGGTGCAGCTAGCAACGTCAATCCAATGATGGATTATGAGGTAACAATCGAATCTACATCGAATATGCATGATTATGTGTTTATTTGATGTTATATCTATAGATCTATGTTATTGCATGAAATTGGAGTCGAATGCATAATCACCTAAATAGATCCGTTCTAGGACCTGTTTGGTTTCCGTGTCTTCCGCTGCGGTAGTCCCAACAACTGGTATCAGAGCCAATTTTTAGGCTCTGATTATGTATTTGATTAATTGAATTTTTCGAAAATTATAGTGTGGAAACTTGGGATTTTCGAAAATAATGCAATATGTGTTGGATCTATGTTTTTCTTGATTTTAATTTTTGGATCTATGATATGATGTTCTAGATCGATGAAAGAATATTATGAATCTTGAATTTTATTCAAGTTTTTCACAAAAATATTCTAGATCTATGATGAACATCATTAGATCTATATATTCTAAGTAATATGTACTAGATTATATGTTTGTTGATTACATATATGTATGTGTTTAAGTGAATATATGTTTTTGAATCAAGAAATAAAGTGGTCCATGATTGAATACTTGGATCGATGAAAGAATATTATGAATCTCGAATTTTATTTGAGTTTTTCACAAGAATATTCTAGATCTAAGCAAGTATTCATAGATCTATAGTTTTATGTTCTTAATATGCAAGAATAATTTAAATTGCTAAATGCTAGATGTTTAAATATGCATATTTGATATGAACATAAAAGATTGTTACATATTAAGAAACGATTAATTAAGATTTAAGATCGCGGTCAAGCGAAGCGACCGCGATGAATCAAGTTGATTAAAATTGAAAAACGAATAAATGAATGCAAGGGTTTAAACCCTAGATGTGTTCAAGAACCGGGCTGCCTTCATCGGGGATCGCCGATCCAGATCTGGTGAGAAAAGGCGGCGGTGGCTACGGCTGGTCGGAGGAGTCAGCGACGGCGGCGGGCAGCAGCTCCGGCAGCCGCTGCATCGTCTTCGGACAGCAGCGCCGGGCAGCGGCTGCACAGCCGTGTGTCGGCAGCGGCGATCAGCTCCAGAACGCAGCAGCAGCGGCGTCGTCGTCTTCGGGCGACGGCGGGCAGCAGCAGCGGCGTCGTCGTCTTCGGGCAGCGGCAGGCAGCTGCATCGTCGGCGAACAGCAGCTCCGAAGGACAGCGGCGGCCCTGACTTCGGTTAGGGCAGCAGCCGCGGTGTTCTAGACAACGGAGCAGCAGAGACGGCGGCGGTCAGCGGGCGGCGGCTGCTCCAGTGGGAGCGGCAGAGGCAGCGCCGCTGCAGTGGGAGCAGCGGCGGCAGACGCAGGAGGCGGCGGAGGCTCGGACGCGGCAGCAGCGGCTGCTGCGAGGCCCGTGGCGGCCCAAACCCTAATTAGGGTTTTGGGTTGCGTCGTTGCGTCGTCTCGCTCTTCGTTTTTCATGTTTTCGTTTCTTAAGGCGCAAGCTATTTATAATTGTGGTTTAAAATCCTAAACCTAGAATAATTAAAATATCTTGTGGGAATTAGAATGATTTTGCAATTAAGTCAAGATTCTAATTTAAAAGAGAATAATTGCCTTCTTTAAAAATTTGCCAATTGGAATAATTAGGTCAAATAAATTGATTTAATTTGTTAATTAGTTGATTTTGGTGGATTGTTTCCATCTAGATAATATCATGGTAATTAACATAAGGAAATTCAATATTTGATTGATCTAATTTTTGGCTTTTCCATAATTGGATGGAATTTTAAAGAATATTCTCACTATATGCTTTCATGTTTTAATTTTAAGGTTTAATTGAAAATTGTCTATATTTTATTTGGTGTGTTATGGAATTATTTCCTAGATATATACCTAAGGAAAAGACATGAGTTTTTCAATTGTTTTAAACCTTTAAAATTTTCGAAAATTACATATATAATAATTGGATGGATTTTAATTGGAATCCTATTCCTAGTTTGAATTTTGTCTTTAATATGATGTAGGTGAATTTTATTTCATCTAGATAACATCGGTTTAATTAAAGAAGTGAAAAATTCATTTGGCATTAACATGCTACTTAAATCCTAAATTATTAAAGTGTTAAATGATTAATTGGATTTTAATTGGAATTCAATTCCTAGTTTAATTTGAATTTTATCTTTAATTTTGATGAAGGTGAATTTGTTTCATCTAGATAACATCAAATGTGATTTAAAGGTATGAAAATTCATAGAGCATTAATTTTGCTATTAAAATCCTTAATTATTTATTAAGTTGAATTTTGTCTTTAATTTTGATGAAGGTGAATTTTATTTCATCTAGAAAACATCATTTTGAATTAAAGATGTAATAAGATTCTTCTTGTCATGTGATTTTATTTGAAAGCTATGAGAATTTTAATTCTCGAATTTAATTGGTGTGTTTTAAATGGATTTAGTCTTAATTGGATAAATGCGGATTTATATATCCAAGTGGGCATTTTAAATTAAGACTTAGCTAATCTTTTATGATATACACCTAGACATTAATTTTAGGATAAGGATGGATTAATTCTATCTAAGTAAATCCTAATAGTATTAAAAGGTAATTCTAATAATCAAGATACGTTATTTTAACTAATAATGTATGATTGTTTAAGATTGGACTTAATGTCTAGATAATCTTGTTTATGTGAAGATAGAATTTTAATTCTATCTATTTATTTTAGATGCTTAATTAAATGATCAAGTTTCGTCATTATGTTTATGTGAACCTTTTGTAAATGTGTTTACATGTTTTATTGATGAATGATGGATATTTAATTTGAGTTATGATTTTATTTGTTAAAATCTAGTTTAACTCGTGCATCGCCTATGTACTTATTGCCTTGCATGCATAGCTAGTACATGTTTAATTATTCTTTGAATGTGGATACCTGCCTTATCTGCTTAAGTGATAATTAAACTATTAAAACCACCAACAAGAAAATATGAAGCGATAATTACAACACGTTTGTATATGGCCTCCATAAAATTGGTCTTAGTGCGAAGTAGTGACCGGCCTGTCTTTACGGGAGGAACATTACCAGTTCGTAAGTTTTGACTTCTCTAGATAAAGGTTATTAAAATCGTAAAATTAGTTTTTCAGTAATATCGCGACTGGTCTTTACCGGAGCAATATTGCTGCGAAATTATAAGGATTGTATTTTAATAATGCTTAGAGGGAGCTATAGGAGGAGGTGCTTGTCCGGTTCGACCTTTCTTTAGAGGAGTTCACGCACAAGTAAAGAATCCTTAGTGCTTAATTTTATGGTTATACGCTTTAGCATTGTTAGTCAGCCATGCCATTCTTATGGTCTCTGGACTATCTGTCGACATTGTGGCCAGTAAAAATAATGAATTTCTTGCATGAATAAGACTCGGCTTCCTAGTAGAAGAACGTTTGTGCTTGATTTTTGTGGATGTAAAATTGATGAATTGTTTTGTGGTTATTTGCAATTCTTTGAAATTTTACATGTTTATATTATTGGTATTTATTCTCAGCTTGAACGAAAGATGATTGATACTTGGGATATTTATTATGCCATACTTAGTTCGAGGAAGCATGACTCTGAATTGTTTAAGGAATGGAAAAGTAAACTTGATGTTGATCGTTTGATCAATGACTTGAGATTGATCCTCAGCAAGGATCGTCCGCCCACATACCATCTACAAGGAGAGGACAAGGAGTTTCGTGATCAGTGGCATACCGCGGAATGTCATCTCAAGGGCTTCATTTTGGCCAGTGTTGGCAATGCCCTTGAGAGGTTTGACAAACCCAATAGGCCGTTGGTCAACAAGCCCACGTGGTTTGAAGAAAAGT
>NC_062967.1:51397460-51431321 GCF_023119035.1 Salvia hispanica
AAAAAACGACCGTTTGAGGCCAACGGTCATTCGAATTTATAAAAAAAAAAACAAAAACAAATTATTACATCATAACACCGACGCCCACTCACGGACCGGCGAGTGGGCGTCACGCCATCCTCCAGCGCGCGCGTCGTCTAGCCAGCTCGAGGCCGACCTCGCCGGCACGCGTCGCGGGACGAGATGTCGCGTCTCGTCGAGACGAGACCGAGACAACATCGAGTGAGCGATGCGGATGCCCTAAGTCTTGCGTTTATTTGCGTTTTGGGACCTTCTCCCATTTTTTTTAAAAAAGCTGAGCATAATTAACTGAAATAGTATTAAGAAGAAAAAAATACGAAATCTAAAATAGCAAATTTGACATTATTTATTTTGTTCTATTAAATTTGAGCTTATGAATTAAAATTGATTTAAGTAATGTACGATTTGAATATTTGGGAAATTTTGTTGGAAATAACTCTTTTTTATTAATGAATGAGATCCACTTTTCACTATTTTAGTGGTGTATTATGAATTGATTTCAGTACAATATTTAATTAGTATTTGATGACATCTCTAACTTATAATCTATTTTTGGTCTCCTCTCTAAATCTACTGTAATTTTGTATCCCATCAAAAATATAAAATATTTTATTTAGACATAATAAAAATGCTACGAAATTTCTAATTTTGTTAGTCTAGTAATGACCTGAATCTCATTCTCCTTTACCAAATGAATTTCTTCCTATTCTTCAAGTTCCAATTGTAAAATCCCCAAATCTTAGGTTAAACATAATGGAGAAGGAGGGGTTTTTGTCATGCAGAAAACCGCCAATCCATCCCCGTAGAAGATCAAATCGGCAGTGGGTTTCCGATCAACTGCGCACCAGGGATGAGCTTGTAAAGGCCAACGCTTTGGCATTCGCAATTACGCTGAAGCGAAAGTTCAATGTGCGGGAAAATTGGTCGCGCGATTTCATCATAGATCTCGCCCAATACGTTGTGAACAAGGTCCGATCTACGCCGTCGGATAAGCGAGGCGAATATTGTAGAAATTGAAAAATAATTTGTAATTAGATAGGTATTTCCTTACTTTTATCAGGCCTATATAAATGGCTTTTATTGTATTTTTGTAAACACCAGTTATTAAAAATGTAATCCATAATGAAATTCCCTCTTTCTCTCCCCTTCGTTCTCTATTTTCTTCAAGCATCTTATTTGCATTTTTCTTCATTCTCCTTCAATGGAGATTTATCCATCATCTCATTCTCCATTTTTCACATGGTATCAGAGCGGCGAATCCGCTGCGCCTCTGATTACCTCTATCTCTTCTGTTTTTTTTTTAATTTTTCGTTTGGTTTCAAGCTAGGGTTTGTCATTTTTTGATTTGTGAGATGTTTCTGCTTTACAGAGTGTTAAATCAAGCGGATTTGTTGTTTTCTGCCGCTGATTTACGAAAATTTTCAGGTTCTATCCTCTTTCGGATCTCTCTGTTTCCGATCCGAAAATCATCAGGTTCTATTCTCTCTCCGATCTGTTTTTCTTCAATTCCGATTTTCAATCGGTTCTCTTGTTTGAAATTCTTCGGTTTTATCGATTGATTTCATCTCCTATGTTTTTTTATCTCTCTTCGGCGTTAATTTCCGCCGATGAAATCTGAAATCTGATTTCTCTCTCGTTTTTCCTTTGTTCATTGGATTTGTAATGATCCAAGTCTGTAATCGGTTGATCTCTCTGTGTTTGAGATATGTGAAATCTCATGTTGTTGAATCTGAATATGTTTTCAGATCTCTTTTATTTTCCGATTGTATTGTGGGTGCTTGTGTTTGCTGGATTTGTATGATCCTAGCTCATTACTCCATCTCTCTTTTGTTTTCCGATTGTATGTCGGATGTTTGTGTTAGCGGGATTTGCATGATCCTAGCTTCTTTGTTAGTCTCTAAGCAATGGTTACTTTCTGTAGAGCTTCTTTATTAGGCTCTAAACAATGGTGAGCTTGTGTGGCTGTTGTCGATGGTCTTGCGTTGGATGTTGGGATTGGAAGTTGCAATTGGTGATTTTTTGGTTTAAAGCTCTTGTTGATTAGAAGTTGTTGTATGGTTGGTGTGGTGATCTTGGATGTATTCAATGCTAGTGAATGTTTTGAGGCATCAAGGTTTTACCATAATTCCAGTTACAATGTGATGGTTCAAGATGGTTTCTTCTCAAAGATGGAGTTAGAATAGTTAGAATAAGATTGAGATGCTAGTAGTTCTTTTCCTTTTGTATTGTGTCAAGATGGTTGCATTTGATATGCTTCCATCTTGAGGGAGGTTGTAGAAATTGAAAAATAATTTGTAATTAGATAGGTATTTTCTTACTTTTATCAGGCCTATATAAATGGCTTTTATTGTATTTTTGTAAACACCAGTTATTAAAAATGTAATCCATAATGAAATTCCCTCTTTCTCTCCCCTTCGTTCTCTATTTTCTTCAAGCATTACCTGCATTTTTCTTCATTCTCCTTCAATGGAGATTTATCCATCATCTCATTCTCCATTTTTCAGCAAACCAACGAAACATACAATTCGCATTAATGATGACGAAGAAGAAATCAAGTACAAGCACTCGCAAAAGTCCCAATTGGAGGGAATTGATTTGTTGGGCGTGGATACTCAATAGATGGTAGTGGGGAACTGCAAAAGTCCCAATTGGAGGGAATTGATCATGTAATAATACAATAGCGAACAAATATATTATTTTTTGTCATGCATAGAAATAACTTTGTTATGTTGCACCGTCTCAAAAATGAGTACATATTTATCAACGCACAGTGAAGAAATGTACTGCATTATTTCGATAGTACAATACTCTCTGTCTTTTATAAATAGACTAATCTTACTATTTTTTTTATCGTTCATTAAAATTAGTCTAATTTTAAATAAAGAAACATTTTTCCTGTAATGATATGTATAAGGGGTGAAGCTAGGACTTTGAAGGAAGGAAGACAAATTTACCTATAAAAAAGATTTCATAATTTGAGGGACATTTAATGAGAGATTAAAAAAAATAAAATTTACAATTAATAATATATACATGAAGTAGAAAATATGAGGTGGCCAAATGCCCATCCAATATCTTTACTAGATCCACCCGTGATATGTATCTCATTAGTCATTATATAGTGAAGTTAATCCTTAAACAATAATTCAATCAATTTTTTTTACTATTATTTTCTTAATTAGAAATATTAATTATGCATTATAATTCATATTCTTTTCTATAACTATTTTTTTTATATGACGAACGGAGTATCATTTTAAAAAATTTATGCATCCTAGTCTAATGTGTCAAATCGGCCTTGGATCGCCAATCAACTGTGCTTTTGAGGCTCCATTTATCAACTCCACATCTATGACGTTTGTATAAGCGTTCAAGAATGAGTACAATGTGCCGGAAATGCTCCGTAACAGTAGTATGTTAAAAGGGATGTATGTATTAGAGGCTTATGTAAATAAAATTCATTGATTCGTGTGGTTATTAGTAGTAGTATATTATTAGACATATATTGTGTTAGGTAAAAATGAATTTGATTCGGGTCGAGAAAAACAAAATAAACAAATAAAAATAATATAGATATTGCTGGTCTTGAACAAACAGTAAAATTGATTTGTTTCATCGAAAATAAAAAAATAAAAAAAAAGTATACAAAAGCAAATACTACTTGTTTCATAAATCTAAAATACGGAGCGTTCATAAAAAGAGTATCTTTCTTCCTTGTCCGTTTTATCATCCATTTACATGCTATCTAATCTAAGATACACCATTATTTGGTGGAAAATCAAACATGATTATTGGAAATCACAATATAGGAAATAAATAAAATCCGGAACAAAGCTGATTCGATCGACTCAATTTTAATTAAATTAAATAAAATCCGGAACAAAGCGGTTGGAATTGACGTGTTGCCACGGTATCAATACGAACAAAGTAAATAAAATATACAGCTTATACAAAAAGACCAAACATTTTATTTGTGTTACGTTTTAAATATGTCGTTGTTGCCTGTCACATAGATGATAGGACCACATTTATTTGTGGTGTCGCAGCTTTGCGTCAATTTACAAAATTGGACATTTGAGGGTCAAGTAATTACCTGGGAAAATAATACTGTCGGTGCTTAACTTGAGCCTTGGCCCTTGAGGGCTATTTTCGACAAAACAGCTATTTAATTGTTAATAGTAATTATATATATTGTCACTTTGTACTATGAATCGGTTATAAATTACTCCCCCGCGTTTTTTTTAATTTATTTTTGAAAAACGTTTATTTGGCTTTGAACGGATTCTCAATAATAGTGTATTCCATTTTGAAGTAATGATAGTTTAGTACATGCCCATTGGAGTAGTTAGAGCATTAGCAGCCCCTCCCATTCAATTTCATTTCCACGATCATCATTTTATTTTATTTTTTCATTAGAATAAAAAATATTAATACCCAAATCTTCGCTGGTTCGCTTCTTCACGACGTTGTATCGCCCCGACAAGCACGTGCTGCACCACTCGGTATATGACTTCGTCGTCGGAATCGCTACCGGAAGACATTTAATAATGTACTAGAGAGAGAAAATGTATTGAGATAAAATGAGAAAAGATAAGGTGTTGGTGTGGAAAATATAAATAATGGGATGTGGTATTTATAGTAAAAAAATGGGATAAAAATAAATATAAAAAAAACAAAAAAATATGGGAGTGCCGTCGATAGGCCCTTGCTCCACAATGGAGGGCCGATCGACGAGCCCTCGTCAACGGCCAAGGACGATACATCGGCCCATTTGGAGAGAGAGTGGGGAGCCGCCGGAAGGCCCTTCTGCCACAGTGGTGGGGCTATGAAGGCCGATGGGGAAGGCCCTCCCATCGGCCCTCCATAGCGAATGCTCTTATAGCCGGAATCAATAATAGTTTACGTTGTTAAAACGATATCGTTTTATTTTCAAAAAATCAAAACTTTTCGAGAGCTTATATATTATTTCCTCATATTTCCGTCTATTAGATAGTCAGCAATAGTATTGAGGATTAATTTGAAACTTCATCGAAAATCATGCTTTAAGTTTATGAGGAAAAAGATAGAGTTTTTTTTTTCATTATTTCATAGTCACTTAAGCTGACATTGACATTCATGTTACGAACATTTTTTGTTAAAAAATATTTTCTATGTAATGGTATAAATTTTTTTGCGACGACACTATATGCATATATCCGTTAAGTCAATTTTATTTATACAGTATCACTATTTAAAAATGTCATGAAGTACACTGGTACTTCCTCCATGCATGATTAAATGTCTCATATAACACAGATTTTAAGATATTGTTTAATTTTATAAATTACAACAGATTAAAAAAGTTTATGGAATGTGAGTTATACTTTTATATATTAATTTTATAATAAAATGTGTGTGAGTGAATGAATTAATCGAATGTAAGGTTCACTTATTGAACATAGTAAAAAGCAAAATAAGTCCTTTTGCCAGCAACACCACCTCCTCTCTCCCCCTCCGGCAACACCACCTCCTCTCTCCCTCTGATCACCCACACGAAGCCAGCTCCCGAGATCTCGAGCCCTTTTGCCAGCTCAGAGATTTCCTTGTCTGATAAAAAGTACTCACTCCCGAATGAAATGTAGACGATGGAGTGCTCCTATTGCTCCCTTGTAATTTAATCGTTAATAATTTAATATGGTGTTAAGCACCCTTGTAAATTAGTACTACTTCATACATATTGAAATGGTGATACTTTAGTAAATGCAAATTGACTTAATTAACCGGATTCATGCATATAGTGAAGTCGGAAAAAAGTTACGTGGGTAAACGGTGTCGTTTTATCTAATTAGAAAAAAAAATCAAACAAAATTATACGAAAGCGTCTCTTTCCCCGTCTATTTTAGATAATCATAACTAGGGTAATTCAAATTTAATGGAAAATTATTGACTTACTATATCTCAATAACTAAATCATTTTAATATATCGAGAGAAAAATTAAGGACATAGAACTTAATTAGTCCCATTGAACTTAATTAGTCCTTCGTTCACGACAAATATAGTAGTACTATAGTTTGTAGCAGATATTTATGAATTTATACCATTACATAGAAAATATCTTTTTAACAAAAAATGTTCGTAAGAATAAGATAAAGATATAAATTGAGAGTGTAGTATAATACCCATTGACCTCATGATCCTCATGTACATATATGAATGTCACCTTAAGACTAAAGTGACTATGAAATAATGAAAGAACTCTACCTTTTTCCTCTTAAATTTAAAGCATGATTTTCAATGAAGTTTTAAATTAATCCTTAATATTATTGATGATCATCTACTAGACGGAAGGAAATATGGGGAAAAAATAAGCTCTCGTGAAATTTTGTTTTTTTGAAGATAAAAATGACACCGTTTTAACGACGTAAACTTTTATTGATTCCGGCTATAATTACGTCAATGTGCATGTACTACTTCAAACTGGAATATACTATTGAGAATCCGTTCAAAACCAAATAAAAGTTTTTCAAAAATAAATATAAAATACGTGGTGGAGTAAATAAGTACTAGTATTAACAAATCATAATATGAAAGTGACACCATATTAAATTAGGGATATTGTCTTTAAAATCATGAACTTTGCTCATATTTTGGTATTTTCCATGAACTTTGAAATTGGTCTAAAAAATCACATACTTTACATTTTGTTTGATATTTCCCATGGCAGCCTAAATAAGAAATCTTCAGCAAAAATCTTACTATACGTGGCAATCGTGAACTGTTTATAATATTTTAGATTACTTTTTAAATTCGTGATAAGTAGGATAAAAAACTATGTAGAAAATCACGTTAATTTAGTAGTGCCAAGTGGGATAAAAAATGCACGGAAGTTGGTTGGATATGGTGATTAAGCCGCCACAGGAAATAACAAACAAAATGTAAAGTTTATGATTTTTTAGGCCAATTTTAAAGTTCATGGGAAATACCAAAATTTGAGCAAAGTTCATGATTTTAGAGACCAATATCCCATTAAATTACTAGTATTAACGATTAAATATAGCCGTTGATTTGTCGAAAATAGCCCTGTTACTTGAAGCACTGACAGTATTATTTTACCAGGTAACTTGCCCCTCAAAATGTCCAATTTTGTAAATTGACGCAAAGCCGCGACATCCACAGTCAAATGCGGTCCTATGTGACAAATAATATATTTGGTCTTTTAATATAAGTTATTTATTTTATTTACTTTATTCGAATTGATACCGTGGTTACAACGACAATTCCCACCGCTTTGCTCTAGATTTAATTTAATTTAATTTAATCTACATAATAATCGAACTTTTTTATTATTTTAAATTGAAAATCAATTTATAAACATTAATTAATTTAAAATAAATTTCATACTAATCATTTTAAGACTTAAAAAATCAAAATTTTAAGTTTAATGTTTGTATATTTAAGAAAAAAACTATTTTCTTATTAAACATTACATAACTAATTCGAATCAAGCTCGAAATCATGTTACGATTCGAAATAAAATTTTAATATCACTTCTTTCTTATTTCTAAATATAATACAATAAACTCCTCCTTAAAACTCAAGGGATCATAGACGTTTATCAATCTGTAATTTTCTTGTGGCTATTATCTTGACAGTGTTATCTTACTATTAGAATCCTGCTCATCTTCTTCTCCAATGTTGAATTCATATTGTTGACCTATGCATTTTGATTCTCTATTACTTTGTGGTGATGGGTGCATTTTATATTTTGATATATGATTGTCCTTTAGTTCTTGAATAGCAACTTTAGTTTTAGGAATTTACTTTATAAGTTGCTATGATCTAATTTATAGAGAGAGAGTTGATTCTTTAGTTACTCTGTATGTCTCTCCATCTGGTTGCTGCCTTATTTCCCATGGTGTTGGCACCACAGAAATGGAGGAAACTACACAATGGCTATACCATAAATCTATTAGGACATACTTAGTAGATTTAACTTAAATAAGTACTAGTTTGCCTGTTGTAAAGAGAAGAATCTACATCATAGAAGCCGACCATGCTTCTTGCAGCAAACAAGTCCTCTAGATAAACATTATCCTACTTGTTCAAGATTCTCAACTTCATTCTCTCATCACCATGCTAACTTTACAATTTTTGGTGTTGTTTTAGGATGTACTACTAGTTGATCTTTTAGGCAAGCTTTCCTGAGCTTGGACCTCTATATGGTGTCGTAAACTATCATCGACCCTATTTGGTCAACACTGAATATTGTAGTTAGTCTAAAATTTCTGTTTTTTTGCTCTAAAATCTTAATCATCGTCGAGTTTTGGTGAAGTCTATGGAAATATGCAATTGTTACATATCGCATATATTTGGTAGGCTCCTGCTTTTGTTCCAATGGATGGTTCTGCATAATTATTAAAATAAAAAGATCCGCTAGTAGGCAAGAAATAAGGTAGCCGTGCCTGGTTCAGTTAAAGACACGGCCAGCAGGATCAGGTATGATATGTCTTGTTTGTTTATCCAGTTATGAGTACCGTCCACGTTACGAATATTTTCATTATTTATGGGCTATATTACCCTATTATTTCAGGTTGGCAGGTAAACACCCTCGCTCTCAAGTTTGATTTCTCGATCCTTGGAAGCTGAAGCAGTAACACCAAATCTCCGTTGCCTAGAACTCATTTCGCATGTGAAACTTCCAAGGAATCAATATCTTTATATGACGTACAAGGGTCATGTGGACAAGAAAGATTCTGTGATCTATGCAGAGAGCATTGAAGAATCTTCAAGCATTAACATGAAGCAGTCATCTGAAATTTCTAGAGAGAGTGACCTGCCAAGGGAGAAACCCCCTCTGACTAAATCTTAAGCCTTTTTCCCTTCAGTCTTCGAATTCTGAGATTTCCTTCTTAAATTCGTGGAGGAATGCACTGCTCTTCCAGAAGGACTTGAGATTTCCCTTCATACGTAGCAGATGTACAGTGTCAATATGCTTGAGACACATCCTAGTCCTGGAAGAAACATTCACAGGGTTTCTGGATATCCTTGCAAGTTGGTGTGGAGGATGAGGATAAATGGAAAATTTTCCAGGCCCACTTATGTCAGAGCGAAAAGATATGGGTGCAGATATTGGATATGCGAATAATGTTGTTGGTTTTCGACCTGGTCAAGTAGGTAATTGTGGCGTTCTAAAGAATCCACGGCCTCAAACACCCATGCATGGTTGGGGGCAGGACTCCGGGCCAACGCAGTCCCTTGGTCCTCAGGGAGTGTTACGAAGAAATAACTCCAAATCGGATAGATGGCAGTGGGGAACTGCTTTCCAGAAAGGTTTGATGCCTTCTCCTCAGACACCAACCCCAATTATGCACTTAGCTGAGAAGAAGTAAGTGGGTAAGGTTACTGATGATGAAGAAGAGGAACAGATGCAGTTGAAGGGCATATTGAACAAACTCACATCTCAAAAATTTGAGAAACTGTTCCAGCAAGTTCAGCAAGTCAATGTCGATAATGTTGTTACACTGTCTGGGGTCATCTTGCAGATTTTTGATAAAACTCTGATGGAGCATACCTTCTTGTTTCACCGTGCTGCGGTCTTGCCTGAATTGACACTTTCAAGAAATTACTCTTGAAGAAATGGCAGGAAGAATTTAAGTGAGGAGAAATAGAAGAACAAGAGGGGAGAAAGAGAAGAACAAGAGGCAAATGAAGCTGATGAAGGTGATAGTAAACAGACAGAAGAAGAGACTGCATGTTGGGTAATATTAGACTAATAGGAGAATTATACAAGAAGATGTTGACTGAAAGAATAATGCACGGATGCATTGGTAAAATGCTTGGTCAGTATCAGAGTACCGGTGAAGAAAACATAGAAGCTCTGTGAAAATTAATGAGCAGAATTGGTGTAATGATAGATCATCCCAAAGCGAAGGACCAGATGAATGCTTATTTTGACATCACCACACAACCATCCAATAATATGAAGCTGTAAGATTCATGCTGAGAGATTCTATTGATCTGAGAAAGAATAAGTGGCAGCAGCGGAGGAAAGTTGAAGGTCCGAAAAAGATTGAGGAGGTACACAGAGATGCTGCGCAAGAATGGCAAGCTCAAACTAGCTGACTTGGTCGTTTCAATCAGAAAGGGTCTGTCTATGTATTTTGCTCCTAGTATGTTATCTCCTCCAGGTCACAGATCAGCAGATTTTGTCCTGGTGGCCACAGCTGCGTGGCCATGGCTCCCAGGATGCTCAGATGGATGAGAGACATTCCTATGAGAACAGGATGATGTACATTCCTCTGCCTCAAAGACCCCTTGGTCATGATTCCATAACCCTTGGGCCACAAGGTGGCCTTGTCCGAGGAATGGCATTCGGTAGTCAGCCATCTACATATGCCTCTCGTATGGCTGAGATATCAAGTCCTGGAGATGAACACAGGGTGGGACCTGGTCTAAATGGATTCAGTTCTATTCCAGAACCGGCAGCTTATGGCCAAAGAGAGGATCCCATGCCAAGATATGTGTCAGAAAGTTTTGGTGCTCCATCCAGCTATGACCGATTGGTGAAAGGAATGTTACACATGGGAATAGAAACACCGACCGCATTGATGAATCTCTGCCTGCTTCTCCACCTGCTCGTGGTTCCGCTCCTCCAACTAGCACAGAAAATATGTGGCCTGAAGAGCACTTGCAGGACAAATCAATGACCACTATTAAAGACTTCTACTGGTTTTTATGTGCCCCAGGTCAGGAGGTTTGTTGTTTCATTATGTTTTTATCAACCAGTTCCACTACCCTTGTTTTTATTGATTATTAAGTTGGTTGAACTAAACGATAGATTTCTCATTGAAATTTTGAAGCGAGGTTGAATAATAAGTACTCCATTAGACACCTAAAAAGATCAGGCTCATTGTTGTAACCACATTTCATACTTCCCGACACATCTTGACTATATAATTTGTTGAGAGGTGGCATATGGATCAGCTGTTGGCAAGAAAAAGAAATGAATCAAATTTTGTGTCGAAACTCTTCTGGTTTGACTTTAAGCTAGGGAAAGATTTAGATGACTGCTTATTGTAAAATATTTCTGGAGGTCTTTTTGCGTGTTCTTGACTCCTCGCCAGGCCTCACTCTTCTGAATCTTTCTTGGCGTGACCTTTTTTCATTTTGTTCATGAAGTTTCCGAACTGATAACACTGGAAACTCCTAATGTATGTTATTTGATGGATATCATTTTTATTAGTACTTCTTTTTTATTCTTTAGATTCCTAGGATGCATTTTCGTCGTACAGATGTATTTATTATTGCTTGGCATCCCCGGGCACTTTGATATGGCATTTGTGGAACTTGAGCATTGCCTTCTGACCTATTGAGTCCTGCACTGAGTCTTTGATATAGTGTTGGTTTGTATTGTGTCAAAAGTATGCATGATGGCTTACAGTGGAAAACCTTGATCACCCAAAAAAATATTATCCTAGTCAGTTTGAATTTTGAACACAGTAAAGCTAATATAGGGAATACACTACTGGCTTAATCTCAAACTACTTGGAATTTTGATATTGAACTCTTAACATGACAAAAAGAGAAATGATAGATATCAGTGGCACTTATGTGTTCAGGAACATTAACTAATTACATATTGAAAATATTTGGTTGGATGTAGAGCATATGCATTTGGCGAGATTTTGTGAATAGATGATTATGTTTTTGAGTTTTGGCATCATATTTCACCCTTATACTGTGTGATTCTGCATATGCATTTGACGAGATTATACTTTGGTTGGTGTAGGTGTTAAAAGCCATGAGGAGAAACAAGGATAAATGATTTTCTGATGTCTTATACCTGGCTGCGAACAATAATAGAGACATTGAGGAGGTCTCAGCTTCTAATGTTTTCCCGAAGAAGGTATTTATCACCTAATTCTCTCATGTAGAATGTTCATCAGATGTGTCAGTATCGGTATGCCATGTATTTAACTCGTGTATATTGCAATGTACAATCAGTGGGATATTCTAGGGGGTAATCCATGGATCTCATGCTTTTTAATGTGGGGATAACATTCAACTCTTGTTCCGGGAACAGGAGCTTTGGCCATCCTGGCCACTTTGCTGTCTCTGTATACTAGTCCCGAGAAGATGTTATAACTAGTCCATTTCATGCTATAAAACAGTTATCATCGCGGTGATTAGCTAGGCATATCCCACTTTGATAGCTATAGTTAGCAGGTGCTTTCTTTGTTGCCTTCTGCTACACTGCAAGATACAGATGCTTAAATGCTTTTGGTGTGCTGTCCTAGTATCGAACTTTTAAGTCTTTTACGATCACCAACAATTTACATGCTTTCTTATTAGTTTATCTTCCTGGTGCATCGACATCCTTTGGTTCAGTTTTTTTGAAAGCTCTACATTCTCTCTGAATTCGGACAGGTTGAGGAGCGTTCTATTCCGATTGAAGAACTACTTGAGGCAGACGAAGTTTTCTGCACTGGGACCGCAGTTAGTGTTGCTCCTGTAGGAAGCATTACATACAAGGGTAACAGGTGAGTTTGAAATCCAAAGGCTGCAGTGCGTTTCGATCTTTTTGTAACTGACACTGTCCTGTTTCTTTGAACCCGATAAGCTTTCGAGTACCTGGATACCTGAGTCGGGTATCAGGCCCCGAAAAATCCGGTACCCAAATTCCCGAATTTTTTAAAAAACATTGAAATGTCCTTTCCTGTTTACAGCTTTCATATCTGACTAACTAGATTGTGTTTTGGTGTTGTCTACAATATGCTTAAATTTTTCATGAATTTGGCTTTCAAACAAACTATTCTGTGATTAAAGGTGAAGAATAAAGTTTGTACATGTCTGGTGTCTGGATGTCTGGATCTATACATTGAAAACTACTATGTGTTAATACGAATTTTGAAAACTTATGTGGGACAAAAAAATGTCAGTTACATAGGCCTTTAGATGTGTTAAAAATTTATTTTCTTATCTCGGATTTAGCCGGAACTAAACAATCTGATGTTATTACTTATTGGTTAATAATTACGAGTATTCATTAACTTTTCATTGTTTTTTGATTAATCCCTGAATTTTAAATGGAAATACAAAATCATCACTTTTCAATATCTTGCAATTGTATCGTGAAAGTCAAAATCAAAATTAATTTGACAAAATTAATAGTACTACTGATATAACAATAAAATCATTTATTTTTAGATATATCTGCATATTTTAATTTTAACAGTCTAGATATATAGTATTTATTGACAAAACTTGTCCATAAATCAGAATTCCAAACTCCATATATAGAGCATTGGAGCTGGAGAACTTACTATTGGACTTTCATATGGCAGTATTTGATAGTATTTGAATGATACTTCTCGACTATACGTTGAGGGGGGTGTTAGTCCACCACTTTTATGATTGAATATCATGAACATGCGAATATTCTGTGATACAATGATAGGTAACTGCAACATTCCATTCTCAGGCATGCATTCTTAGAAAGAGATGAATAAATCAGAATTCCAAACTCCATATATAGAGCATTGGAGCTGGAGAACTTACTATTGGACTTTCATATGGCAGTATTTGATAGTATTTGAATGATACTTCTCGACTATACGTTGAGGGGGGTGTTAGTCCACCACTTTTATGATTGAATATCATGAACATGCGAATATTCTGTGATACAATGATAGGTAACTGCAACATTCCATTCTCAGGCATGCATTCTTAGAAAGAGATGAAAACGCACTACAAAAAAAAAAAAAAAAAAAAACCGCTTGTTTTGGAGCAAATATTTTCAAGCATCTTTGCGGAAAAACAATAAAAAAACACTTAATTTTCTTTTCTGTTTAGTCGAGTCATGTTCTTTTTCCGCACCGATATAGTCGAGTCGTATTTTGTTCTGGGTTGTCTTAAGATAGTTGAGTCATTTTCTTTTTTTGACAAACACTTTATTCTCATTCATAGGCTATATAGATCCATTTTTCACAACGGCCCTAAAAAACACGATGATTAGAAATTGATAGAGAAAGACGAGTTTGTATCACGTCAAGAAGTGTGATGGGTTGTAATTACCACTACGCCCCATGCTACCGGAGGGATCGGGATCAAACCCCATTTGAAGAAAACCTTGGAGCTCAGTGTGCCACACATGCATACTGATGCACAAGATGCTATAAGATTTTCAATAAACAAGAAAAAGTTAAACAAGAATTAGAATCAACCCCATTCGTGCTCGTTTTCGATTTATCTTATCGACTTATCGTTCGAGTTTCCACCCTCGATCATGGCGTCATTCACTTCGATTCCATCATCCATGTTTCACGTCGATTCCAACCGTTTCCACCCAATATTTACATGGTCACGCCGAATTCATTCAACTTTCATCCATATTCTAAAGTGTTTTCATGTTTATAGATGTTACGAGTCGTGGAAGAGACATTAAAGTAATTGGTGTTCTCTTTAGGGTAATTGATGCTACGAGTCAAACAAGAATCAGGATCAACCCCATTCGTGCCTTGTTCTCTTTATCTATCATAAATTATACAGAGCAACTAAAATAGGCGCAAGGCCAAGAATATATCAATTCTTCCTTTAAACCCAATTATTCTAATATACACAATCACAAATAAATTGAAACAGAAAAGAAGATCAGCCAAAAGTTAGTCTATTGGTTCAAGAATTAAAGGGAAAATGCCCAAAAACCACAGATTAATAGAGAATTAGTAACTAATAGTAACATGACATTAAAAGATTTCAAAAATAACATCCTTCCTAAAGTAACATAGTTCTAAGAAAATAGTACAAGTGTTTTTATTTCCACCAATATGTACACATAACAATAGTGTATGCAAATATTAAATCTGGAGAAATTCTGGTCCAAAAATGATCCATTTCGTATAATTGACGAATAATGAGAGATTATGGTGGTGAGGGAGGCGGAACCGGACCTCAGCAGATGCCACCGCGGCACATTTCATGGTGGTGGTGATCAAAGAGGTAAATCGTCGTCAAATTCCCGACCACCGCGTTCGAAATCGTCATTGCGATATTTTGTGAATGAAATCGCAAATCAGTTGAGAGTTTGTTGGTTGAATTTAATGGTTGCGGCGGCACACCTTTTTTCTTCTTCTTTTTTTCCTTTCTCTTCCATCTTTTATAGGAGTTTAGGGAGTAGTATTTGGTGTTACCAAAAAAGTGAAAGCGACACATGCATACCAAATTTTCCTATACTACTACTACCATTTCCTACTATTTGTAAATAAAAGGCAATAAAATAAAGAAAAAGAACTAATTTCGTAGAAAGAGATATGTAATAGGGAAATGTTAAGATGACAACGCTAATTTGGATGACACTATACCACCAATTGTTGCCATTAGATATAAAAATCGGGCTGCTCTAAGCCTGCCACATGGCAAGTGAAATTATATAAAAAATAAAGAAAAAAATTGAGAAAGGGTATTTTCGAGAGTCACGTTTCAGCGGTCATTCACCATCCTTCAATCACGTTATTTTCCTTATTTTCTCTCTCGCAAATCTCTTCGGAGATATATAAAATTCATTCAACATAAACTCGTACCCCCACTCACCGCAAAAGCCATCAACAATCTCCAATTGCCTCCTACAACCTTTCGGCGAAACCAATTCATTTTTGGTGTAACATGTTTTTTGAATATCAGATTGCTTGGTTATATATTACGCATTGCTTTTTTTCTGTACTCACAATTGCAGATGTGTGTTAAAATTGCATTTGTGAAGACTCGAGGTTCGGGCAACAGTTTGGCCAACCAGTTGGTGTAGCAGAGAAAGAAGCCAATGAAGTTGCTAACTAAACCATTGTGTAGATGCACGAAATATCAAGAACTGGGTCACAATGTAGGAATTGCAGCCTGAAAAGGGGAGAAAAACATAGACATTATTTAGCTAGGAGTAATACTTTGTTGTTTTCCTTGTTTATATCATTGTTCGGTTCTGATTGTTCTAGTTGCATTTGTTAGAACGGTTTTGGGTTTGTTGAACTACTTATTGCATTCCCAAATCTGCAAAGTTATTCATCGTATATTGTATTGTATTCATGTAGTGTTTCCCTAGAGCACTCAATTTCATTGTCGTGTGATAATAGGTAGTTTGCTTGTCTATTGGTTATTTCTTCTTTACAGAGGAAGGTCTGCACTCTATTTCATTTTAGTAATAGTTGCGTTAAAAATGCATCACCCTCTGCTATTAACGCTTATGTTTTTGCATAGATCCAGATGATGATTAATGCTAAAAAAACACATGGCCAAACCATAAAACCAAGGTCAACGAAAGTCTAAAAACATCATAGTATGAAACAAATCAAAAACCATCACGAACGAAGAGTTAGTTAAACCAAAAAAACCATCAAACTATCCATCCATATTTAAACAAAACAAATTATCAATCAACTCATGAGGTTCATATCCATCGGAATGACGCTCGGATCCTCTGTGAGGTTCAACAGATTGACTTCTTCGGTCCTCCTCTTCCTCAGGCTCTTTGGGTGCCTTTAACCATTGTAAAAGTGAGTACTGCATTGCACGACTAAAACAAGTAGACTATTGAATACAGAATCATGAAAAATTTAAAACTAAACAAGAAACAATTTATGCAACCACCATTATAAAGCAATTGTACATAATAAAACAAGCAATTATGATAAAATAGTGGACCAAAAGCAATAACCAAGCAATAGTGACGATAAAATGTAAAGCCAATAGCAAAACAAACAGTATCTTCGCGACTATACATGAAGCACTTTCAAATGAATAAGAAAGATTGACATCCGCGAGCAAGCACACAAATTGGACAACATAAGCAATTATCACTCACTAATCAAACAATTCATTTCAGTTTTGGAATTTGATTCTAAGCAAGCAATCTGTATTATGTGGACAATCAATTAATCAAACGCAGTGAAGCAATTCACTACTATTTTTTGCCTAAGTGTAGATAAAGCATTCTATAATGTTTAATCAAGCAATTCACCACAGCCTCGTCAAGCAATTAACGCATAAACTTAATCAAACTTAGTGAAGCAATTCAATATTATTTATTGCCTAAGTGCAGATAAAGCAATCCATAATGTTTAATCAAGCAATTCACCACAAGCTCATCAAGCAATTAGAGCATAAGCTGAATAAAAAAATTGCATATAGTGAAATACAAAATTGAAAAAATGCATACACATCAATTAATTTCATAAATTAAATAAAACTAAAAAAAGGTTTTATTTTAGAACAAGCATAATTAACTTCGGAACAAGCAAGTAGTTAGTCAATAATAAGCAAACATAAAAAATTAGATGACAACCAAACAAAGAATAAAACAGAACCAAGCACATCTCAATTCTGTCTGTAGCACAACAAGCAAGCATTACAGTACAACAAAGCATTTAACAAGGCTTAATAACGCGTTATTAATATGTATGAATCCCATTGGGATCCCGTTACTAAAAAGTGTACTCAATCTTTTTCTAACAAGCAACCAACACAATTAAAACCAGCAATTCCTAATGCTCAACAAATCGTAAGCAATTAGTCGGATATGGAATGAAGCAATCCAGAATCAAGAATTCACACTAAGTGCTGGCGCAAAAACGTAAGCAAAGGTTTCATCCAAAAACGTAAGCAAATGATTCATACAAATGCAATCCAAAAACTGATTCAGTATCAATCAATTAAAGAACCCAGGAATTTAGAATATGCAAAGCAGCATAGTCGGATATGGAATGGAGCAAATTAGGGAACAATAGAAACAAGGACCAATCAACATAAACAATAAGCTTAATGAATTTAGCAGGGATGTTGGTGATAATCAATCCTAAAAAAAAGCAATAGCACAATAATCACTATGCAATAGAACCTAAGTAATCACTAAGCAGTTAGACTAAGAAATAAAGACGTAAAATCGAACAAATCGAGCAGTCGCATGGAGTGGAGGCAAACTTCCCGTTAATAAAAACTTTCAAGCGCGAACTTGGAGAAATCGCTACTGGAGCAGTCGCAGACAGTAACGATGAGCAGCAGAAATCGCTGATGGGGAGATTTGGAGAGAGATAGGTCGATTGGGGAGAGAAAATGGATTCAGTTTTGAAGTAGTTGGAGGGAGTTATTGCTATTGGAAGAGAATATGAATCAACGCCCTAATTTACCGGGATTTTCCATTCCGTATCGGTTTTAATTTCAGGAAAAAGACATAATTATCCTTGTAAGCAACAAATTGTGAACACCCAAGCAATCCGTACTCTATTTCTACAATTCAATCTCAGCCATCTATATAGAAGATCCGATGGCTATAAATGGTGTTACATTGTCACTTTAATTAAGGTGTCACTATAGTATGCCCTATGTAAATAAATATAATTAAACAAAACAAATCAAAAATTCAATAAAATAACGAGTTCCCTCTTCCGTGCTATATTATTAAATTAATGTATACTTTGATGAATAAGGAGAGGTACACTTTAATGTTGAAATTTGACGTGAAGTAGACAATCAATCTATAGTATCTTCTTCATCCCCGATTAATTGTCACTATTCTCCATTTCAGTCCGTCCCTCAATAATTGTCACACTTTATTTTTACCAAAAATAGTAAGTCTTACATTTTACTAACTCACTTCGCTCACATTTTATTCTAAAACTAATACTCCCTCCGGCCCTGAAAATTTGTCACATATTTACTTTTTCGTCCGTTCCTAAAAATTTGTCACCTTTCAATTTTACCATTTTTGGTAATTGACTCCACATTCCACTAACGCATTCTCACTCATATTTTATTTTTAAATTAATATATAAAAGTAGGACCCACATGCCACTAAGTTTTTCAACTCACTTTTGATTACATTTCTTAAAACTCGTGCCGGGTCAAATGGTGACGAATTTTGGGGGACATAAGGAGTATAAAAATGTGGGTACCACATTCCACTAACTTTTTCAATCAATTTTTTTTTTACATTTCTTAAAGCTCGTGTCTGGTCAAAGAGTGATAATTAATCAGAGACGAAGAGAGTAATTTTTAACTCCAAGCATGTGATTTATTTCGATTCTTTTTTCTTTTCTTTATCACATGTGTCCATGGTCAATTTCTATGACTAATAAATTTAGATAATCATATATTCGAATTTCGAACTATCCCGATAAGAGTTCGCTTTGCCTATCTGACCCGATAAGAGTTTGATTAAGATATCTAAACAAAGACAATTTCATGATAGTGAATAATTGCAAGCGAGGAAATTAAATTTGTGTATTCGTAGTTGTTTGGTTTTCCATAATCGGCTAATCCACAGATTGTAGGCATAGGTTTCGCTCGGTCCAGACGAAATTACCTTATGCAAGCAAGTTCGTAAAAAAAAATGTTGTGATTTATGTCAAGATTAGTGGAAGATTGGAATGGGGTCAAACATATTTTACTAACCCAATAAGAAAATTACAATTATTTTTTACGATAATTAATCCAAAATATGAATATATTATAGTAAATGATAGGAATAATTATTATATATTAGTTGGTAGATGTACATGTGGAGTGAGGTCTGATTGAAACTGTTCGTTGCCTATCAAGATGGTGTGAAAATTCTTTTATCTTACTATCATTATCTTCGTCTTTGAAATATCTTCGCGTGGGTATATTGTACGCTTCAATCGGAGCTCGGATGAAGAAGTTATGACCGTTTGATGAAGGTTGCGAGAAGCAGTCAAAACCGGCAAAAACGCCCGGGTCGGACGTTTTCGGCATAAAAAACGCTCGGGTCCAGTGGAAACACCCGGGTTGGCATACAAAATGCCCGGATTTTCATCATTTCGCCCGGGCCGGGCATTTTTCTCGATAACTGCCGAATTTCATTGTTCAAATTGGTTTATGGGCGGTTTTTGGAGGAGGAGAGACTTCCTGGGACGAAAAGTGAGAGGGGAAAAGAGAGAAAGGGAGGAGGAAGAAGAGAAGGAAGAAATTCCGGCCAACATTCCGACTATCCGTCTCCAAATCTCAATTCCACTCAACGAGAGCATGCTTCCTATGGTTTTCATCGTGATGTTTATCATGTGTTTAGGCTAAACTCTCAATGTTGCTCCAAGTAGTGATTTAGGCTTGTGTGAATGTTTCTACACCTTTGAATCCACGTTTTGACATCGTTGATGTGTTTAATGTTTAATTCTATCACTTTAGAGGCCTCTATCGTTATAGATGTTTAATCCTTGTTTATCGTCTCTTTAACATAGACTCGGATGGACTAATCAATTGATGTGTTGTTGAATTTGAATTGTTCAGAGGATAATTTGACAACGGATTATGTAAGTTTATATAGTAGATGTTTATTTCTCCCGCGCTTCCGCAGGAGTTTATAAACATTGAAAATTAGTTCATGGAACAAGTGTTCAGCTGACTGTGAACTATACGTCGCAAACATGTTCAGTGCAAGCGATTAGGTTGATGAATTAATCCCAAAATTTGTGCTTTTGATAGATGTAGAAATATACAAGTCTATTGAGCAACTTGGAGTGACATGCTTTTCCGTTTGAGAAATCGTTAATCTTTTATTTTCGTTTGTCTGAATCTTTTAAAACCAAAAATCAAATCCTTATGTTACATCTTTTTAACTTCATAAGTTTTAAACAATCTTTTACCTCCCTGTGGATCGACACTTGAAATACTACTAACGACGCTGTAATCTTGCAGTATCGTAGTATTATTAGAGTTAATTAATTAAACTTGATATCTTGTGTGAACGGAATCACATACTCTAAAATACTCATCAGTATCAAATAAGTCACAAATCAGTAAATTCATCTAAATTAATTATTATTACTATCATTTATAACATACTCATATTTTGGATTAATTATCGTAAAAAATAATTGTAATTTTCTTTTCGGATCAGTAAAATATCACAACATTTTTTTTTTGTTTACTAACTTGCTTGCTTGCATAGATTAATTTCGTCTGGACCGAGCGAGACCTATGCCTACAGTCTGGGTAAAACCATAAAACTACGAATACACAAATTTAATTTCCTCCCTTGCAATTATTCACTATCATAAAGAGAAAAGAAAAGAAAGGAAAAGAGAATCGAAATAAATCATATGCATATATAATTAAACTCCATGCATGGAGTTTAATTATAAGCAGAAGATAGATTGAGTGTCTACTTTACGTCAAACCTCTCCTTATTCATCAATTTGATAAAAATAAATTAATTTAATAAATATGGCACGGAAGAGAGAACATTATATTGCTAGTATTTTTATTGATTTTTTTGTTTATTTATATTTACATATGTTTTCATCTCTTTCTAAGAAATTAGTATAATTTTCTTTTATTTGATAAAATCCCATTACTATCAAATACTCACTCCTTCCCAGCTGCGATTGATTTCTTTTTGCCGTTGTTTTATAAAAATGATAATAAATAAAGTGGAGAGAAAATAAAGTAAGACATAGAATAATATAGAATATATACATTATTCTATTAATTACTTTACTTGCTCTCTGTTTTAATCATTTATTATCATTTTCATCAATCACATGCCGAGAAATATTCAATCACTTGATATGGGGCATATGGAGAATAAAATTGTGTGAAGCTACGTTTTCTATTAAATTCAATCTAACTTGTAATCCATTTTTGCTCTCCTTTCACATTTATTTTGTACTATTTCCAATGATCTATTTTAGACTTAGATTATCTTTGATTGATTTATGATCTATTTAAACTGATCTACGATCCAATTATCTTAAATTTATTTCAATTGATTTTGTAACTTTGATTGTTTTATTCCGAATCCCCAATTTTCAACTTCATTCGAAATTAGGTTAAACAAATGGAGAAGAAGAATACAAAAGTTTTAGTAGAATATAATATTCATATTATTAGTAAGAGAGAAATTGTTGAAAACTTTCATTTTTTAAATATGCTCTATTTTCGTGGAAAGGGGAGTGTAACTTTTCCCATAAATCCAATTCTATTTTAAAATCCATTTTTGTCTCCTTTCTATTTATACTTTTATTCTAATCATGTCAAAAAATAAGTACTCCATAATGGAGGCAGAAAAAAATCTTTCCGTAAATATTATGCATCCGACTTTTTCTTAATTTAAATTGATTTCTTTCTCTTTTTAAGTCTAATTATAGCCTTGATTATATTTATATAATTGAATTACAAAATCCCCAAATTTTCAGTTATAACAGAATCCCCAAATTTTGAAGAAATTAGGTTAAACATAATGGAGGAGAAGAAGGGGTTCTCCGGCAGAAAACCGCCGCTCCATCCCCGTGTCGGCTCAGCTCGGCAATGGATTTCCGATCAACTTCGCTGTACTAAGAAGTATAGGGTTGTAAAGAGCAGCGGTGAGGCGTTTGCGATTATGGTAAAGAGAGAGCACAGGGAAATTGGTCATATAAATATACTTTAGATATCGCGGAATTTGTTGCAAACAAGCTTCGATCTACGCCGGCTCATAAGCGGCGCCAATTTGACGATCATCCTTTTCCCCTCCCAGAGGATCTCAGTGTATTACATTGCATTCGCATTCTCGCTCCAACTTACCTGCAAATTCAAGCACCGCTACTGGTGGCCTCATCATTTTACTCATGAACTCGTTCAGGTAGTCTTGATCAAGTTTCACTCATCCACTAAACCACTTGATGTTGATGATGCATTGCCCTCCAACAACAAACTCAAATCATTTCATCAAGTTTCATCATAGAACTATGTTGATGTTATTTTTGAAATCTTTTAATGTCATGTTACTATTAGTTACTACTAATTCTCTATTAATCTGTGGTTTTGGGGGCTATTTTCCCTTTAATTCTTGAACCAATAGACTAACTTTTGGCTAAACTTCTCTTCTGTTTCAATTTATTTGTGATTATTCTCAAGTGTATATTAGAATAATTAGGCATTAAAGCCACCGGTTTAAAGGAAGATTTGATATATACTTGACATCGCATTTGCTTGAGGATAGAAACATTGAACCTTCATTGCCATGGATTGGTATTTGAGTGGAGCAAACTACACAATTGCTACTTTGTAGTTGCAAATTGGCATGGTAGAGATAATGCTGCAATGCTTTGTCTTAATTCACGTGCCATACCCATTGCCCATGGGACGAAGAAGTATGAAAATTTGGAGGAATTTAGAATTATTATGAAATAAAAATCAAAGTAGAAATGAATTTGGCCCATTCTCATTGGCGCACCTCATTAAAGAGATGTGAATGATGGAAGGAGTATAATTTTGATAAAATCCAATTCATATCTGATGCGAATCAAATGTTCGACATTTATTCTCCTAATTTTGGGCCTAATATTTGGAATGTGAAACGGAAAAGGAGATGAATTCATATGGATTAGCTAATATTTTCACTTCCTAATTTGCTTTAAGATTGAAGAATTGTGAGGATGCCTAATGCTAAATTTGGCATGGTACAGACAACGGTGCAGCAGACGAACAAAACATACAAGTATTCTAGGTAAGCAGGATTGCAAGCAGTTCAAGATTCACAACTTTTTTACTCTCATTACCATGCTAACTTTCAAATTTTGGTGTTGTATTAGGTTGTTCATCTTAGAGCCTTGGCTGGTTATTATACAAGGTCCAATCTCACATTGAACAAGCGGTTAGCCTCGTCCTTGTGTAACGATTGAATTGTGCACTTAGATGCTGTATCTTATTCCATTTATTGTTGTTTTGTGATTCTATGGCAAAGATGATTTATGTAAGTATGCTCTTAAAGCGAAGAATGATGGGGTCCTGCCCAGACATGCGCACTTAATAAAGCCGAGGGTCGAAAGGCAATTTTTAAATGCTGTTAAAAATGATGAAATAAATTAGAGAGTTGTTTTACCTATACAATGTTGTCGATTTGGATTGGAACCTATATTTTGTGCCCAGATTTAATGAAAATTAGATCTGGATTTTGGCTTGTTTTCAAATTAATAATGGTTTCTTAAAGTCGAAGACGTACTTCGAATCTAAAGACTGAGGTTTCAAATAAGTCGCAAATCAGTAATATTCTTCCTATTAATTATTCCTATCATTTACTATAATATATTCATATTTTGGATTAATTATCGTAAAAAATAATTGTAATTTTCTTATTGGGTTAGTAAAATATGTTTGACCCCATTCCAATCTTCCACTAATCTTGACATAAATCACAACATTTTTTTTTACGAACTTGCTTGCATAAGGTAATTTCGTCTGGACAAATGGTCATAACTTCTTCATCCGAGCTCCGATTGAAGCGTACAATATATCCACGCGAAGATATTTCAAAGACGAAGATAATGGTAGTAAGATAAAAGAATTTTCACACCATCTTGATAGGCAACAAACAGTTTCAATCAGACCTCACTCCACATGTACATCTACCAACTAATATATAATAATCAAGCTTTAATGATGAATTGATAGATGATTTTAAGGTACAAAATAGGAGAAAATATGGAGTAGAACAAGCATTATTTGATTCACATCAAATACCCCCAAACTTATTTACTTGCTCGCCCTCGAGCAAGACCACTCAAAGCAAAATATTTCAAAGTTCAACTCACAAAAGTTTTCATCAGAAAGAATCAAGTAAGGACATGAATGACAAAATCTAAACCCCCAACATTTCCAATCAAGATTTTCCACTCTCAAGAACAATCTCTCATCTACCTAGAACTTCTAGTCAAGGTGCACTTCAAAGTAAGTCCAAGCATAAGATCCTACAACTCAAACCGTCGTCATTGACTCGTCAAGCAATACTTATCACATAGACGGGTGCATAATATTTACTTGAAGATTTCTTTCTGCATTATTTTTGTACTCTTATTTTTTGACATGATTAGAATAAAAGTAGAAATCGAAAGGAGACAAAAATGGATTTTAAAATTGTGTTGGATTTATGAGAAAAATTAGCTTGACATGTAAGATTTGGACTTTATCAAAATTATATTCTCTCTTTCCCGAAATAAGAATCTCATTTTATCATTTTGGTCCGTCCCATAATAAGAATCATGTTTCACCTTAACCATAAATGATAAGTAGGTCTCACGTTATATTAACTCACTACATTCATATTTTATTATAAAATTAATATAAAAAAGTGTTCTATTATTGTTTACATTTTAAATCCATGGTCACACCAAATATGATACTTATTATTATTATGGGACAAAGTTAGTATTACTAATATTGTGTAGTCGAAAATTAGGAGTACATTAGAATTCCAAGACCGAAATTGAAACCTACGATGGAAAGAGAATGGGCCAGATTTAATAGGCCAGTTCTTTTATTGGACTTTCATTTTCATAAATATAGTTCAATATTGTCTTGTCAGAATTCTGAAAGAGCTTTTATTTATTACTCCTATTGAAAAATCCTCCAAATTTTTCTATCTTTATCTATCAATATAGAAAAAGTGAGTTTTAAAGAAATTTACAATAATATCATTTGAGTTTCTACACCGTTTGTCATGAATGTCGTCCAGGCATAGTAAAGTGAATGGACGATATTTCTATTTGTGTTTGGTAGCCTAATAGAAAATTCCAACTTATCATATAGTAAAAAAATATTTTATAAGATTAAATTGTGCATGGACAAAGATATCCTCCTTTTAATTTTTTTTTACCATAATAGCTTCTTAAACTTAAATCAATTCTTAAATAGGAACGCTTCAACTAAATTAAATACTAGGACTTGAGTCCACTATATGGAAACAAGTACTAGTAATATAAGTACATATAACTATAGTAATAAATATTTTGTTTAATTGAACGTTAGTAATCAAACATTCCATTTAGCATCTACTATTTCACCCTCAATTTTTTTTGTTTAGTAGTAGTATAATTTTCCACACGTTACTTTCTCTTTTAAAGTCCACACGTTATCAAAATGGTGAATTCCAAATTTATAATATAACAAAAAATACTACTGCATAAAATATAAAATTTTATATAAAATGAATGACATAATACCAAATAGGTTTCGTCAAATTATAATACTCCACGAGCAAATGAAATAATAACAAAAAAATTACTATACAATAAATGAGAAATGAGAAGAAGGGGGTAACTTATTAATTTGATTAGACTATCTTGATCCAATATCCAAAGCATATAGCTTAACGTACCAAAAAGTTAGAGTTAATTTTTCATAATGTAACAGAGGTTTCAAGATGGGCTTTTCAACAAAATAACACGAGCTCATTTCTAGCACTCATAAATATACCAAACAAGTAAATAAAACCATATAAGAGCTCTTATTTTGATGTAAGAAGGGAGAGATAAATAGAGAGGTAAAGTTATATTTTTTTTTTTTTTTATGAAAAATCATTCTCCAGTGGGAAATGATTTGAGAAGATATTACTGTATACCTTTTCCCATGAAGAGGCCTTCTTTTCATGAAAAACTATTCTCCAAGAGAGAAGGTATTTGAGAAGGTATCACTTTATGTTTTTTTAATGCATTTTGTACTATTATTTTTTGTTTAAAAAATCATTTATCGTTCTATATACCTTTTTTCCTTGGAATATATTTCTTTTTCGAAGGGTATATTTCACTTTTTGATGAGGTATATATATGATATACCTCTTTTATTTACTCATAATCAACAAGTTAGTGCAATATTTAGAATTAGTAATTGATTACATTTCTAACTTATAATCTATTTCTGGTCTCCTTTCTAAATCTACTTTTATTTTGTACCCCCTCTCAAAAATATGAAATATTTTATTTAGACATAATAAAAATACTACGAATTTGTGAATCTCATCCTCTACTAGTAACCAAAAGTTTATACTCTATTTATGTTTTGAATATTTTGATTAATTTAAATGATTAATAATACAAATGAATTTCTTCCTATTCTTCATGTTCCAATTGTGAATCCCCAAATCTTAGGTTAAACATAATGGAGAAGGAGGGGTTTTTCTCGTGCAGAAAACCGTCAATCTATCTGATAAGGCTAATTTCATGCATCGGTTATAGGGGTAAATTCAACAATTTTCTGGGTCTAACACTTGTTTTAAGTTATGTTGTGTAGAGAAAATCGTCAGGCCGAGGAAATAAGAGAAGAATTTGCCGGGCGAAAGAAAGGAGCGAAAAAGGAGCAAAGGAACAACAATTCACAAGACGGAGGGAGCTTCGAAGACGAGGGCAAAATAGTGAATACAAGGAAGGATCTAGAAGTCGCCCATCTATAAATACTGGAAGCGCACACAATTAAAGCGACACTTTTTCACGCGCCAGCTTGTAGTTCTTAGCTCATTACTTCAATTTTCTCTACACACACTCTGCACCATGGGATAATCGAGGGAGGTTCGCATCTTGATAGGAAGTTAGTATGTGCACCACCGTCTCTACGTGAGGCGAAGAAACAATTGCTTTTAAATTTTGTTTTTGCTACTCTTGAGCCGAGTCTTCGCTGTTCGAAGCTCGGCGATTGTTTTTGTTGTTCAATCATCGTTGAATTCTGTCTATTTCGCTATAGAAGTTTAAATTGTGTTCTCGATTCACGATTGATCTATGTTTTATGTTTACTTTGGATGCTTTTCGCACTTGATCTGTTTGTTGGAGTTGAATTGTGTTGGAATTGTAGTTGATCGGAAGAATTTGGTTAGATCGGAGTGATCGGAGATGGAATCTACAGTGGTTTGTTGGGGATTGCTTGGATCCGGAGCGGATGAAGCGTCCAATGTTTAGATCTGTTGAAATTCTGCATGGATTTTGAAGTTTAGTTACTGTTCGCCATTTACCTCGTCTAGTGATAGTAGATCTGTTCTAATTTTTAGTATTAATCGTAATTTCATCGTTTAATTCGACATACTCTGTTTTGACTTGATGTTTTACTCTGTTTTCTGCATATGTGATCATGGATCGTTGGTGAGGATGAAGTCAGTTGTTAGTTAGGATCAGACCTGCATTGTTGTAGCCTTATTTCCGTACTATTTCTGTTTTAGGATAATGGTCCCCACCGCATGCGTTTCATCGGTCTAGCTATTTTAGGAAATTGTTCATTAGGTCCGGTCATTTGCGTCATTGAAGTGTTACTCTGTTTAGATTTCTGTTTCCATCATGCATGTTTTCATCCTGTTTTTCTTTTCTTAGGTCTAGCTGTTAGAATAGATCATTTGCATTTTCCCAATCTAGTAATAAGTTCTCAACCCAATTTGCGTGGCAGCAGCCAAACCGCACCAAGTCCTCTTAACTCTTACTCACGTCCTATTCATCTCTGTGGGTTCGTCCCTTGCTTCTCTATGCTAGTTATAGTGTAGTGGATTGAGGTATTATTTTCTTTGACAGCAGGCTGAAGGTGAGTCCGACGACCGTAATCATCTTGGTTATTGAGTTCATAGACCTTGTAATCCGGTGAATTCCCCTAACCTGGGATTAAGAATTAACTGATATGTATTGTACCCTCAGCTTGACCATCACCATCCCCGTGGAAGATCAAATCCGATCAAGTGCGCACTAGGGATGAGCTTGTAAAGCCCAACGCTTTGGCTTTCGCAATTACGCTCAATAGAAAGTTCAATGTACGGGAAAATTGGTCATGTGATTTCATCGTAGATCTCGCCCAATATGTAGTAAACAAGGTTCGATCGACGCCATCTGATAAGTGAGGCGAATATGATGATGATCTGTTTCCCTTCCCGGAGGATATTCCTTCAAGTCTAGTGTATATCAACGGTAAGGCATTCGCATTTGCTGTCCAAATTGCCTGCAAATTGAAGCAAGTGTGGTGGCCTCATCGTTTTACCGATTATCTCGCTCAATTAGTGTAACACTCTGTTTTTTTTTCTACATTTTAATTGAGCCTGAAAGGATGTCGATTTTGAAGTC
The DNA here is from genome assembly GCF_023119035.1 of Salvia hispanica. Taxonomy (NCBI): domain Eukaryota; kingdom Viridiplantae; phylum Streptophyta; class Magnoliopsida; order Lamiales; family Lamiaceae; genus Salvia; species Salvia hispanica. The sequence continues at coordinate 51,426,303 of NC_062967.1, forward strand.
GAAGTTTTGTCCTTTTTATCGTACAATCTTTGCTTCTTTTCAAGGCTTGAAAGAGTTTGGACTTTCGCGGTCAATCAAGAAGAATTCTAATTTTTTTGTTTGAGCTAATTTATTTGAGAAATCTTCTTTTCATCATATCAATTCTTTTGGATTGAGCCCAACCTTTTTGAGAAACCCAAATCAGCATGGTATTTCATGCGAGCCCAATTCCTTATTTTCTTTTCGAAACCCAAGTTTTGGAGGAGACCAAGTCATCAATCTTTTCCATCAATTTTATAGCCAAATTGCCCACTTCTTTTTCGGTTACAACATTTGAGGAGAAAGAAATCCGTTTTCAACTAGGAGCAAATCTCGGCCAATATCAACAAGATTTTCTACACACAATATATATCCTTCATCAGTTTCAAAGCTTTCAACGGATTCCACAATGTGACAGAGAGTGAAGAGAGAAAAAGAGAAGGACCGTTTCTCGATTGAGGAATGACACAAAGGGAGGAGAGATCAGCAGGGCCAAGAAGCAAGGCGATGGCGAGGCGCGATGTTCTGCATCAGCGGCTAAGATGAACAACGACGGCGCTATAATGGAGACTGAGGAGAAAGGCCAAAAGTGCAGCGGCGACGATCCCAGCTGTGGCAACGGCGGTGACAGCGAAGAACGGGGTGGCAGCGGCGGTGGCGAGTTCTGCCGGAGAGAAGGAGTTTTTGAGCGAGAGAGTGAGACGGAGATGGAGGGTGGCTAGCGCTCACCGGCGACGGGCAACTTCGAGCACGCATCAACGCCAGAGCCGAGATCAATTGGAGACGCTGACAGCAGTCAGAAACGAAGCCGGCAGCTGGGAGATTTACGCTGACATCGGCATGAAAAGTGAGATGGAGGAAAGGAGGAGACGGCGCTGGTGCAGAAGAGTTCCATGAAATTCCGAGGCGAGAGAGAAGAGAAGAGAGATCGCTGGTGTATGCGGGAATTCTCTGAAACTGGAACAAATTATGAGAGAAAGATAGATATTGTGAGTTAGGGTTTGCATTAGATTTTGATATGTAGAAGAAAGATGGAGAGGGAGCAGAGTGCCCATTTGAGTAAGAGGGAGAAAACGAGAGCAATGCGACGGTGGGTTTATGGTTCTGTTTAGGGAGCTGGAAATTGTCAGTTGGAGTATTAAGTGAGGATGTTAAGGACGTTGGCCTCATGTGAAAATTAGATGGGAATTCTTTGGGCCAACTAAATTAAAGTTTGGGATGGAATAGCTAATGTTTGGGCTGCTGTATCATTTCTTTGATTTGGGCCACTATACTAATTTTTATTCGGACCTGGAGGAATTATATTTGTGGGCTGGGGCTTAATTATTTGGTGTTGAGGGACATAAATGGGATAGAAAGCGCGAATGGCCAGTCGACGTCACTGCGACGTCCCTGGTGACCTCAAAATAAATGGAAGAGAAGGATGAATACGATGTGCTAGAGTCACAAAAAATCTTAGAATTCCCTAAGAGAGAGATGGAAGGGTAAGATTTAACATTATTCAAGCATCGTGTTCAAATTAAATTATATTTTTTTAAATTCTAATTTTTAGCCTCTTATATTACTTTAAAAGGGTGAGTTTTGCACGTCTTTTGGAGTCGAAAAGAAAGGTCGAGTTGAAGAATTTTAGCAACTGGGGTGGGCTTTCTTTTTAAATAAGGACTATGTTCTAAAAATACTTTTTATGTGAAAGGTGGAAAATGTTTGTCTTGTCCTGTTTTGTGTTTGAATGAACCTATCTGAAGTGGCTATGTCATGTATGTTAATTGTATTCGGGTCCCAGTAGGGCCGCAAACCCTACTTAGACTGGTGTACACCCAGTAGATCGTGCGCTATCTCATTGGAGTTGGCCGGTCTAGTGACTTGGTTCGTGGCCACGTTCCTTGTCATGCACGTTCAAATATGGTATGGTGATGTTGATGATGTTGAAGTTGATGGTGATGATGATGTTGGTGAAATGTTTTAGTGACTCAGACCCTTTCAAAGTTAAAAACCCCGAGGTCACTTGTTAATGGCATGATAAATAATTTTTATAAAAATGTTTTCGGCATGAGTCCACTGAGTGCATCAAGTACTCAGCTCTGCATGTGTTTTCCTTGTGTGCAGGTTGAGTGGTGACGAGCGCGGTGGGTGTTGAACATAAAAGTGAAGATGTTCAGAATTTGTTGTGTCTTCATACATAGCATTATTCTACTCTCAAATGCTTCCGCTGAATGTTGTTTCTTTTGAATTCATGTATTGTTGACAAAATATCATTTTGAGTTGTTGATTGTCGAAGTGGTACTCTGATTTATTCGAGCTATTCTATTATATTGAGCTTTGGTCGATTTTTGTTGTTTTCCCCTTTCTTCCCCGCTTCTTTAACCCTCCCCTAGTCGCGATCCACCGTGTTTTCTATCCTTAGAAAATGCGGGCATGACAAAGTGGTATCAGAGCAATTTTTCTTTCCGCTCTGGACCCAAGAGTCTTTTTCAGACATTGTCTAGAGTTGTTTCACTAGACTAAAAAGTTGTGAATTGAAGGCTCAACATCCCGCTTCGCCACGCTCAACCGAGAAAGAGGTAATATTTTTTTTTGTGAGAAATTTTTATGAGAAAGTTTCGAGAAAGCAAGGTGAGAAAGTTTCTGAGAAAGAAAAATGAAAAGTTTTTGAGAAAGAAAGATGAGAATGTTTTCGAGAGCAATTTTTCTTTCCGCTCTGGACCCAAGAGTCTTTTTCAGACATTGTCTAGAGTTGTTTCGCTAGACTAAAAAGTTGTGAATTGAAGGCTCAACATCCCGCTTCGCCACGCTCAACCGAGAAAGAGGTAATATTTTTTTTTGTGAGAAATTTTTATGAGAAAGTTTCGAGAAAGCAAGGTGAGAAAGTTTCTGAGAAAGAAAAATGAAAAGTTTTTGAGAAAGAAAGATGAGAATGTTTTCGAGAAAGAAAGATGATGAAGTTTTGAAGAGGAGCGATGGATTATTGTTTTTACAGGAGAGAAGAAAGTTGATGTTAAAGTATGTTTCGAGTTTTGAGTCAAAACTTTTACTTTAAAGTTGAAAAGTGAGATGTGGAAATTTTGAGGAAAGTGTGAGATTTTGAAGAAAATATTTATTTCAAAAGTTTTGAATGTAAATGTAAAGTGTGAAAGTGTTTTGCTTTGGGATGCGAATGTTGTGTGTTATATTTGTTTATCTTGAGGTATGAATGATGTTAATGTGATAGTTATTGATCTATGACGTGATGAAACGAGTCGTGAACATAGATTGCCTAAGATGTAGGCCTAGTTGACCGCGCGAACCGTAGTTCTAAGTTGAAAACTTACCTATTGCTTTTCCGATCAATTAAAACATACGAGAATCTGAAAGCTTGGAGTGAAACTCTAAAATTTTCAAGGCATGAGACAAGGAGATTGAGAGTGGGAATGGAGATCGGTGGATCATGAAACTTTTTCTATTTCTTAGAATTACACAAAACGTTGGAGCAAGCTATGTGCGAACCATTTTATCTCTAGTTGGATAATTCTATTTCCTATCGTTTCACTAAACGTTAAGAACATAAGAATATGATTAAGATCTCAAGAAAAGAAGGATAGTGAAGATTAAATGAAGTTTCAAATGTATCCATGCAATGACGACAGATCGTAATCACGATTTAAATTAGTATAGTCTATCTTGCGTAATTTCCTAAAAGTAGCAACACAATGGAGATGTCCTTTATTGCATGCAGAGAAGCATCACGGATGATTAAAATGTTTTAATAGAATGATTGTTATAATGTGCAAGAATATTATGAAGTTATGGTTTTCGACTGACCACAATTATTTGGTTGTAATGACATGATTAATATCAACTTGGAATCCACGGTTTCTTAGAACGATGTTACCATGTTCGGCCTCAAAAAGATGAACGAGGGAGTGTGACCTTCGTAGCTGGAATGAATGATTTCAATCAACAGTACTTACTTGGATTCTAAGAAATTCTTTTTGAAACCTTTTGATTAACGGTGAACCCTTGTCTATTTAAGACCCCATTTGACTCACTCCTTGTTAGTAATGCCCATTATTTCTTTTTCCTATGTCACTCATTCTAAGTTCTAGGAAATTGGGGTTGCCCTTATAAGTTCGAACATTTTGATTGGTCGTATCCTTCTTTGAACAATATTTTGACTGTATGAGCTTCCGTCATTGAACTTCATTCCTAAAGTTGTTGGCAGTTATGACCTTCAATATGATCACATCTCCAATACATGTTTCTTCAAAGGATGGAATATTCTTCTTGGAACTTTTGTACACCTTTTTATATCGTAACTATGCAAGTGGCAAGTTCTTTCTTGCAGAAGTGAAATTCTTTTTAGCTCAGTTCCACCATATAAATTGTTTCATGCTCAATGATTTTTCTTATGGAAACACCAATTTAAGGCTATCGTGTGTTCTCTTTTCCTTAACATGTTTGATCTAGCTGATTTTCCCCAAAAAAAAAGTTCACTTCAGATTGGTTGCATTTAACAAACCCGTGAACCCATTGATGTGTTTTCATTATTCAATAACATGATTTCATCGAACCATGATCAATGCTACTTCATGACAATTGTCTATGCTTCTAAACCCTCCCACGATTAACCATCTCATGCCATGACATGTTTGAGCCATCATTCATTGATGCCGGAATTTTGCAAATTTGATTTAACAATTGAACTATCTTATTTGGCAGCCTACTACGGAATTTGAGACTTAATTCAGTTTCATCCTGTTTTCATGGTCTATCTCATGACCTTTCGAGCTCTTATCAGAAGTAAATTCTCAAGCTCCATGGATTTTATTTGATAGCTTTTAAACCATGTAATTCTCAGAATGAATGTGTTAAGTTCAATAGATTTAGTCCTTGCTTTGTTTACAAACCAATTTTCGCAAATTGGTGATGAGATTAAGAAGAGTCGAGCTAGAAATGTTGTCCTTGGTTTCCTAGATTAATTTTGGAGTGTTTCCGATTAAAGACATTTTCAATAGTGATTCTTCA